>NC_069502.1:83281888-83319388 GCF_027579735.1 Bombina bombina | reverse complement strand
CCTAGTGGAGTGAGCTGTGATTCTCTCAGGAGGCTGCCGTCCGGCAGTCTCATAAGCCAATCTGATAATGCTTTTAAGCCAAAAGGAAAGAGAGAGGTAGAAGTCGCTTTTTGACCTCTCCTTTTACCAGAATAAACAACAAACAAGGAAGATGTTTGTCTGAAATCTTTAGTAGCCTCTAAATAGAATTTTAGAGCACGGACTACGTCCAAATTGTGTAACAAACGTTCCTTCTTTGAAACTGGATTCGGACACAAAGAAGGTACAACTATCTCCTGGTTAATATTTTTGTTGGAAACAACTTTCGGAAGAAAACCAGGCTTAGTACGCAAAACCACCTTATCTGCATGGAACACCAGATAGGGCGGAGAACACTGCAGAGCAGATAACTCTGAAACTCTTCTAGCAGAAGAAATTGCAACCAAAAACAAAACTTTCCAAGATAATAACTTAATATCTACGGAATGTAAGGGTTCAAACGGAACCCCTTGAAGAACTGAAAGAACTAGATTTAGACTCCAGGGAGGAGTCAAAGGTCTGTAAACAGGCTTGATCCTAACCAGAGCCTGAACAAATGCTTGAACATCTGGCACAGCTGCCAGTCTTTTGTGAAGTAAAACAGATAAAGCAGAGATCTGTCCCTTCAGAGAACTTGCAGATAATCCTTTCTCCAAACCTTCTTGTAGAAAGGATAGAATCTTAGGAATTTTTATCTTGTTCCATGGGAATCCTTTAGATTCACACCAACAGATATATTTTTTCCATATTTTATGGTAAATTTTTCTAGTTACAGGCTTTCTAGCCTGAATCAGAGTATCTATTACAGAATCTGAAAATCCACGCTTTGATAAAATCAAGCGTTCAATCTCCAAGCCGTCAGTTGGAGGGAAACCAGATTCGGATGTTCGAATGGACCCTGAACAAGAAGGTCCTGTCTCAAAGGTAGCTTCCATGGTGGAGCCGATGACATATTCACCAGGTCTGCATACCAAGTCCTGCGTGGCCACGCAGGAGCTATCAAGATCACCGAGGCCCTCTCTTGATTGATCCTGGCTACCAGCCTGGGAATGAGAGGAAACAGTGGGAATACATAAGCTAGGTTGAAGGTCCAAGGTGCTACTAGTGCATCTACTAGAGTCGCCTTTGGATCCCTGGATCTGGACCCGTAGCAAGGAACCTTGAAGTTCTGACGGGACGCCATCAGATCCATGTCTGGAATGCCCCATAATTGAGTTATTTGGGCAAAGATTTCCGGATGGAGTTCCCACTCCCCCGGATGGAATGTCTGACGACTCAGAAAATCCGCTTCCCAATTTTCCACTCCTGGGATGTGGATTGCAGACAAGTGGCAGGAGTGATCCTCCGCCCATTGAATTATTTTAAACACCAAAAAACTCTTAACCATCTCCGTGGAGATGTTGCCTGTGCAACGGCAAAGAGAATGACTGGGGTGGGCGGAGCCTAGGAGGGATCATGTGACCAGCTTTGCTGGGACTCTTTGCCATTTCCTGTTGGGGAAGAGAATATCCCACAAGTAAGGATGACGCCGTGGACCGGACACACCTATGTTGGAGAAATTAATATTCCAGACAGAAAACCACATTCTAGAGAAAAAGGAAAAGCTGAAAATAGTTGAATCCTGGTTTAAAATAATGAGGGAATTATGATTTTGTATTAATAAGTGACTGAGCTGTAATGAAAACTACAAAAATAATTGTGTTTAGAGTTTAGTTTTCAAGCAAACAGATAAGAACAGATAAGAGGCAATAAAAACACACACAGACTGGAAAAAAATGTGAATGACAATTTGATTATTCTGTATATATCCAACTATATGTAAATTGCATGGCTGGCTCCTAATTTGTCAACCCCTAAAGCAGAGCATTTAGAACTAAAAGCTGAAAAAAAAATACAGCATAAGCAGCAAAACGTCAGGAAAGTACGTGCCCGTTGATCACAAATGAAAGCTTTAAAATAAATCGATTTAAAGATGTGCATATTTCAGCTTATCTGAATTTTATGTAATATTAGTATTAAAAAGAAAAAGGATGCACATTTGCCATTGTGTAAATGATTTTTCTTTTATGATTCAGACAAAGCACACAAATTTAAACACCTTTCCAATGTATCTAATTTGCTTTGTTCTCTTTGTATCCTTTGTTGAAAAGCATATCTAGGTAGGCTCAGGAACTGGGGCTGCACAAATAGGCCTTTTGCGATTGGCTTACCAATGTGTTCAGTTAGTTCCCAGTAGTGCACTGCTGCTTTATCAAGAAAGGATTCCAAGAGAATGAAGCAAACTTGATAATAGAAGTAAAATGTAAAGTTGTTTACATATCTATGCTCTATCTGAATCATGAAAATGTTTGGTTTAATGTCCCTTTAACTCTACACTTTGTACCTAATTGGATGTTTGACTATAATTGCTGGATATATCATTGTTTTAATGAAGTAGAGTCTTGCTGAAAATGTGAATGAAAAACAATGGAACACAAGACACAGATGGGAAAACAACAACTATTCTCAGGAGTAAACAGTTCCTTTGACGTTACCAGGCTTGTTACTTCCTATCTAAGGTAACAGCTGTAAAAATTGGTCTGTGCAGAACAGACTGAAAAGCATTAGAACAAAAATACTTTAACCTAGAAAACTAATGCAAATCTCTGCTTATATAAACCTCAGAAGGTATAAAACTAAGTAATTCAACGTGTAACAAGTTTGACATCAGGCAATAAAGCTTCACAGCCTGTAGTTTTACCACGGCAGGAAGTACTCTGCACTTGCAAATACCACCTCTGCAAATTAAATTGCAGCAGCTGCCGAGACTGACAAGTCACTATGAAGCTGAAGTTCCCAATTTAGGAAGCCAGCTGCCTAGAACCATTAGTTAGTATTCAGATTTATTCTTATAAAAAATCACCACACTAAGATCTGGATTTGCACAAGAATAAATCTGACTCCGAAAAGAGCAACGACATGAGCGGTCACCTACTTCCACATCCGGATCCTTACAAAGGAACAGCTTTTAAAAGTTTTAATTATATGACAATTTATGAACGTAAACAGAAAAATAGGTATATCCATAAAGCGAAAAATTAGCTCCCAATGATTAATTTCATCTGAAGGAGTGTATTAAATAGTTTATAACAGCTCCTTTACCTTTATTTTGTCATATGAAATAGCCGATTTTGACTGATGAAACTATCACCTATACTGAAAAACTTAAATTATGGTTACCAGATAATTTTCTTTTCTTCTGACGGGGAGAGTCCACAGCTGCATTAATTACTTTTGGTAAATCAATGCCCAAGCTTATAGAGGACACTGAATGCAAACGTGCGGGAACAAAAAGGCTGCCCAATGTAACCTGGATTCCAGTTACAAAAAAACTACTTCAACAGAAGCAGGAAGAACTAAAATATGGAAAGACGACAAGGTAACTGCCCAACAATTAGAACCATAAGGATCCCAGGCAGATCACTCTAAATTCTAGACTCCACTGAACCCAAAAAACCTCTGAGGAGACAAAAGTCTTGCTCTCTAGAAGCACACAAATAAAAACCTCTCCATGAACAATGGCAAGGGAAACAACAACTCCCACACCACATACTCCCTAACTGAAAGAAGGGAAGAAACAGATAAGAAGATCCGAAAGAACCTCCAGAACAATCCCCGAAGATTTAGGGGCAAAACAGAGAGAGAAGCCTCTAGCATAACTCGAAAAACAGCTACCAGGGTGCAAAAGGACAAAGTCCCGTAGATATTACTCTACCGACGGAGGAGAGCAAGAAATGAAAAATTCCTGATCAACTCCTACATGGATCCAAAAGGAACCAAAGTAAAGCCTTAACCAGAACCGAAGTCCTAGGACGACAAAAGGACAAAAAAGTAGAACAAGACTACCTTACCATAGACAGCTAACTAGCAGAGAGAAACTGAACACCCATAGGTCAGAAAAAAAGAACCCCGGGAGCAGAACAGGAATGTAATAGTAACATCCATTCATGCCACAAACGAAAGCCACAGGCTTCCATCAGATAGGCATTCAGACTAAACATCAAACCATAGTAACTAGCCAACCGAGTAGCTAGCAAACTTGCGCCAGGATAAGGGAGGACAACACTCTGATCAATAAGGAAGAACAAACTACCCAAGAAGGGAAGGTTCCCAAACCAACTGCAAGGCCTCCCAACACAAGTAAGGATCCTTCGGGAGACGAGAGATGTGGTCAATGCCCAAACAGAGCAGTCAGAATTCCTGACCCCTACCCCAATCGAACAGTCCTAGCACAGAAGCGACTGTCAATGTCCCAAAGAAGAAGAGAGATAAAAATCTCTGCATCGACGAGGCCCAAAGATCAGATAAAGTAACTCCAACCACGAATTCCTAAGAAAAGGAAGCAGGAAGGAGGCACCAACATCCAGAGAAACCAACTTGGGATACAGGATACCCATCCTCATTACCCCTCGGAAACCCAAAGGGAAGATACACTGTAGACAAGAGAAGCCTACTGAATTTGCAGAGTCAGATGAGGAAAACTACCTCAGGAGGAGCAAACTGTATAGGCGCAGTAGTCAGATCCTTCCAACTAGAAGGAAAACACAGAAAACTCCATCTCTCCAGAAGAGAGCAAGAACCGCCTCAGAAACAAGGCGAGTTCACGAGGACCGAAAAAACAATGCTACTGAATGCCGGACAGATCCAAGACTAATAAATCTTGAAAACAAGTAACCGAAATGCCAAGTCAGAGACAAGGATTAGGTTAAAAAACCGGACCCCCAAAACCAGGAGCCGGATAAAGACAAAAAAAAACCTTGTGGAACAACCACAAAGTTACCTGGAAATTAAAATTGCACCAAAATGGATGCAAGCCATAACCCCATGGGGTCTGGAATTCTGATCTCTCATGAAGTGTCCAAGTGGCTGTCCACTGAGCCCCCAAAAGGCCTCTAAGTAACACCCACAAAGTTCTCAGACGAAGGAAGGACCCAAGGAGATCAGAACTCCATGAATGAGAGAACACAACAGTCTCTAAAGATCCGGACCGGACCAGCCCTCAGAAAACCTACAGCGCAAGGAGTTAACGAATGAACGAGACTCCTAAAATTACTAACGGTAGGCGGCAAGAGAGACTGCCTAAGAATCCCCCAGATCCCCAAGAGAAAGGATCAAGAAGGAATACTGCAAGGACAAATAAAAAAAGGTCCCTAAAAAAAAACGTAGTCTCCGCGACTAGAAGACCGAAAGTCCTACCCAAAGGGCAAGGGTAATGCATAGCAATCCTCAAGAGAGGAGAGAAACACTGGCGAAAGATATCTGAAAAACGGACAGTCCAATCCACAAGGAGTACCAATAGGGGGAATCATCGTCCCCTACACCAGACAACTGATCCTTCCCAAGAAGGGAGGACTCTAGCTCCTGTCCAAGGACCTCAGGAGCAACAAATAAACTGTCATAGCAGAATTCGTAATCCCAGCAAATGCAGGGACAAAAAAACCTAGGACCAGCCTGATATCCAGGATAGAAAGGCCTACAACTTGTAGAAAAACAGAACAACCACCTCGGAACAAGAGGTAACAAACTTAGTACCCAAACAGGACCAGCCTGTTGTCAAGGTTACAAAATGTCTGATAAAACCACAAAAGAACAGAGTGAACTAGTACCCAAACAGGACTAGCCTGCAGACCAGGGTACAACTAAAACTGTTCAAGGGCTAACAGAAAGTTCTAAACTCTAGCAGGGCAAGAACTAAACAAACAGGCAAGCGACAGACAAAGAAGCCCTGAGGCCTAAACCTGGTCTTAAAATAATTTTTAATTTATTTTTATTTTTTACTTCCGCCGGAAGCAACAACCATAAAATCGCTAGTATCAAAATCCCAGAGAAGAAAAGATTTTCCTAAAAGGAAAAGTCTATAACAGTCTTGAGTAGGGATGCACCGATACTAGTATCGGTATCGGTACCGATACCAAGTATTTGCATGAGTACTTGTACTCGTGCAAATGCACCGATACTTAAACCGATACCTCCACTTCCTACCCATATGCTATCTTGTGGCGTTTTTTCAAACTGTATGTTCCCATTTCATTTTAAACTGGAGTGGAGACTAAACTAAAAATTGTTTACTACTTCTGCCAATACAAATTGCTGTTATTTGTATTATTGTAGGAGAGATCACTGTACCTCGTTCAGACAAACCCCTGAAGTACTGGGCAGTTAATAAACAGATTTCCAGCTCTGGCTAAAATGGCCCAAAAATATATTTCTGCCCCATGCAGTAGTGTGGAAAGTGAAAGCCTTTTTTAACTTAGAGTCGAACCTCCATACAAATGTCAGATTGATTTTATATAACAGCCCTACAACCCAATTGTATCACTCCTTTAAATTTAATATTTTATTGTAATATTTTTTATTTATAAACATGTTCAGTGAACTTTTTTATTATTTCATAATGTCTTTTGAATTACAGTCCTTAATAATTATAAAGAAGGAATCTTAAATAATTAGTCTGTATTGTGCTTGGTAAACTGTCACATGACATTAAAAAAAAGTATCGGTAATTGGTATCGGCGAGTATTTGAAAACAAGTATTGGTACTTGTACTCAGTCATAAAAAAATGGTATCGGTGCAACCCTAGTCTTGAGTTTGGGGAAAAAAAAGAAAGAAACACATCCTAACCGGATCAAAAGAAAGTAGGCAGCACCCGCAGGTGAACGCCAAGAAGGATAGGAAACCAACAGGTCCAGCCTGTCAGAGTCCCGATTCCTCAAGAGCTCAGAACTGGGACTAGATACACAAACAAAAGGCAGTCAGGAATAGGCACCACAGCCCTCCACTCGTCTAGCGTTGTTCTTCATCAGAATCAGAAGACTGAGGATCCGGAGGCCAGTAAAGACTGAATTCCTCCAGAACCTCCAATACCTGCTTCAGCAGTACACGCAGGTGCATTATTCTAAATCTAAAACGCAAAAACCATTGCCGACAGGGGGATTTGATGGCCCTGACCCTGACGGTAGTACCCCTGAAGTCTCAGAGGGAACAGCTCCCCCAGAGTAAATACCCGGCTCACCTGGCACCCCCAGGTTAAGAGGACACGGATAAGCTCCTAGCTGGCCCTCAAGCTGTAAATGCACCAACTCCAAGGATAGGGCATGGCGCAACCAAGCCGCAACCTCTGGTAAAAATAAACCTCCTTCCGGAGAAGGGGTAACAGTATTTGGGACAACTGCCTGCGTAGGAACAGAAATTTCTAGGGAACGCGCCTCACAAGACACCGAATCCTCAGAGGCAGAAGGCTCAAAGGTCTCATATCTCTCCCCAGAGAAAGAAAAAAGCACCCTTTTATGGCATACAGAACATAATTGATTGGGCTGGATTACCCGGGCCTCCATACAATCTAAGCAGGAAACAGAATCTGAATCCGAGAAATCCTCCTCAGAAAAATCAGAGTTCTCCATAATTTGACTAGACAAATGTTATACAAAAGTAACTGGCACCTTACACCCCCAATGGCTGGGGCACTCACCACCTCCTATGACCCAGACAAGCAGAGAATAGACAATCTCCACCGATCCTCTGTCAAGAATACGGAAATGGAGAACAAAAAAACGTGACCACTGGGGGGTGACGGAAGTGGGGGAGGCATTTAAGTTCTGTATTTCCCAAAAGTAATTAATGCAGCTGTGGACTCTCCCCGTTTAAGAAGAAAATATGAATACTGCTCTTCCAAGAAAACTTAAAAAAAAAAAAAATTGTACAATATCCTTTAAAAGGACACAGAAGTCAAAGCTAAAAATTTCATGATTCAGTACGATATACAATAATAAAAAAAATACCCACGAACAAAAAAAACCTGTAATTTACTCTAAATGAAAGCATATTGTGGTAGGCTCAGGAATATGCACGTCTTGAGTACTGTAAGTCAGAAGGGTTTGCAAAAACCCCTGAAGCAGAAAGTTTTTTCACTTTCTGCAATCTGAGATTTTTTTTTTTTTGATTTTTTTTTAGTGACATTTTTCTGCAGGTCATTTTAAAATTCTAATACATTTTAATTTAGTCAGTTACATTAAAGTACCAGCTCAGTTGCAATGTGTTTATTAACTGGAGAATAAAGACATTTTTAAAATTGTATAATATATTGCAGAAGATGAACATTGCATTGCTCACAACAATGTCACAATCAGGGGTCAGGCAGGGAAAGGCTAGGGGGCGGGGGTTAAAAATTCCCTGAGAAACTGTAACAAATCAGTGCACTGTGTTAACACTTACATAGTGCAGTCAGAGCAAAGTGTTGTTTAAACAGCCTGATGTGGAGCAGCACTACAAAGCAAAAGTGCTTTGTTCCTGCATATGTCCTGTTATTTTTGCAGAAATTCAGCATGTTCTGCAATGACATCTCAGATCACAGGCTTGTTCTGCTTTGGGGGTAAAAACCATTTGTAACAATGCTATACCCTGAAAATCATAAACACTAATGACATATAGAGCTCAAGACATACACATGCAGTTGGGCCTAGCCTTGTATTAGCTTCATCATTTAGAGCTAACATTCTGCAGCGCTATTCTGTTACGGGAAGGAGCCAAGGTTCAACAAAGGATATAAAGGGAAAAGGGAAATCTAAAAAAGTTAGTACACATACAAATTCTCAATTCAGTAATTTAAAAATCCAAACTTTGTTTTTAAAATAAAATGATTAAAAAAAATATATATATTTTTCCCTGCCTGCAAGTCACAATCTGTCAAAACGAGAAAAATCAACATAGAAATCTTAGCACAAACTTACTTCACCACCTCCATAGGAGGCAAAGTTTGTAAAAACTGAATTGTGGGTGTGGTGAGGGGTGTATTTATAGGCATTTTGAGGTTTGGTAAACTTTGCCCCTCCTGGTAGGATTGTATATCCCATATGTCACTAGCTCATGGACTCTTGCCAATTACATGAAAGAAAAAGGTCCAATGGCACTACATTTAAATAGGAACTACTGCCCAATGAAAGGATACTTAGGTATTATTAACTTAAGTTCCAGGGTTGGTGCTGTGTACATTAGAGACTGAGATTTGCTGAAATTGGGGAGAATTGGAGACCCTCCACAACAAGTATACACAAATAGCACTCCTGAGTCCTAGAAAATGGGTTTATCCCAATATATATTAGTAATCACAGAGAACTTGTGTCAATTCTATTAGGTGACAAAAATGGGTCAAATAGATGTGAGAGAATAAATTAAAATGTAACTTTTATTGGTTCACTTGATTAAAATTATAACACACACACAACACACAATTTAAAACTACGGATAGGGGGGATTTGGGGGGATTTTCAGCATGTCGTACAGATAATAAATGCTAACAGTATAGAATAGTGAGTCTCATAGTCATATCCAATAATAGTATACTATAGGGAAAAACTAGCTAATATATAATGGCTAGAATTCACTATTAATATTTCCTATAATATATATTGTATTGACTACTTGGTGACAACTACTCCTAGATTGATAAGGCGTAGTAAACCAACGGTGGATGTTTGAATTGTATATGTTACCAAGTGAGCATGACTAATAGGGCACTATAAGATAACTACTGAGTATGTAGTAATGTAAGTGTTGCTGAACACTGTAATTCTAACAACTAAATATGTGGTCCTATACAGGTTGCAACACTAAACAAGCTGACTAATATACCAATATGTTTATGATAATGAAGAATCAGAGAAACGTACATTAGTCTGATTCAAACATAGGCTTGAATGACTTACAAGTCTATTCTTACATTAGGCTAATGCGCTAAAATGTCAATAAACCTCCATTGGCAAAAAGGTTATCAATTGTGATTGTGTTTATGGTTGGTAGTTTGCGGCACATAAACAGTTAAACACAGTTCGTGTTTATTGTGTCACTTTAACAGTAGTTTAAGTTTATAAAAAATTGATAGTACTTCAAAGATTGGGATACATTCAATATATAACAGGTTAAAGTAAATCTATAGTTGTATTATTCCCAATAAATACTATGTAGCTAAGCCACTGGCTTGAGATGAAACAACGTAAATGTTATAGTAACATGCTTCTTGTGAATTATTGGTACTGTAGCAATATGCTTGTTATACAATAATCCTAAAAAAATTATCACAAATCTGAGTGGGAGGAAGCTCCGATTAATTGGGGTAACATGTGAACAGTGCTTGAGTGTAAGCTAATTAGTCAGATATAACAGCAAGCTACCTCTAATACACAGATAATTATTTAAAGGGTATATAGTAAACAGGCAGTATTCAAATTTAAAGGCACATAAAAGGTTAAGTATAGTGGATATTTATTGCGTCACTGTCTCATTACATATGGGTGGGTTAATTTGTATCTTGTTGTTTAAACATAAAGATGATGAATTTCGGTAAAACCTGCTTTTGCATACAAGGATTATTAAATACCCACTCTAAGTATCAGCTGCATTAGCTTAAACACTCAGTTTACACAGCAAATCGATTGCAGACCGTTGGTTTAGAGTTATACTTGTAATTAGCTAGTCAAGGAATGCAGTTTGAAGTTAGCGTTGGTAACTGGGTTTATAGCTGCAGTATGAGACACCAATAATATTGTGTTTAAATATCACACATGTGCACCCAAGTTCTGCCTATTAACCCCATAGATTATAAGGTGGCTAATTTCAGAAGACACCGAAATGTTTGTAAAAGTAGGTAATGTGAGATCTAATGTAGGTCAAATGGTAACATTCAGACCGGGTCTGTCAGCGGCGTGCTGCATCGAGTTAATGCCTAATTACCACCACTGAACAAGTGTATCAAGGTTGCTGAGCCACTCAACCAATATCAAAGTATTTTGGAGTATTAAAGGGACAGTATACACTCATTTTCATATAACTGCATGTAATAGACACTACTATAAAGAATAATATGCACAGATACTGATATAAAAATCCAGTATAAAACTGTTTAAAAACTTACTTAGAAGCTGTCAGTTTGGCTCTGTTGAAAAGGTAGCTGGAAAGCCCACTGCAAGTGACAAATAAGACACTCCCCCCCTCCCCCTTCTTTTGCATATGAAAAGACCCTTTACACAAACAGGAGCAAGCTGGAGTAGGTAGTCGAGCGTATTCACATAAAACTTTGGGGCTTGGTTAGGAGTCTGAAAATCAGAGCAATGTTATTTAAAAATAAGCAAAACTATACATTAATTTTAAAAAAAAAACTTTATGGGCTATATAAATAGATTATGTACAAAACATTTATGCAAAGAAAAAATGAGTGTATAATGTCCCTTTAAGTACAGGGACACGCTGATCGTTCCCCACTAAGCTCTTCCTAAAACACAGGAGCTCACTGGACTCCTCACCATTGCCCCAACATGTTTTGCCGCTTGTCTGTGTCTTTGGTTTGGTTGTTGTGTGCTAAAAGTCTATATTTATTAAAAACAAATATTACCCGAGTACAGGACTGCGCTATCTTTCTGAGTGTACTGTGTATACTAAAGTATTAAAAATGATATAAAACTACCTTTAGGTTACATGTATAAGCTGTGTGATGACATAAATAAATACATATTGCCTTAATTACATAAGATGATGTTTGCATTTGGTCCCAATCCCCTCTGCAAACTGTTTTACAAATGCAAATGTACCAAAATCCAAACTATTCTGGTCCTGAGCAGTTTGAATAATGGGTTTTCTACCTGTAAAAAAGAAAAAGAAAAAAGTTTTTTGTTTTTTTAAACTGCAGACTCTCTGAATCAGAAAAAGTATTTCTAACAGCTACAATAGCTGAAAAAAGCTTGATTTATTTATTCCTCATTTATGTGGGAGTTCTAATGACAACACATATCTGTTGTGATGCATTGGAGCTTAGCTAGAGCATTTTTCCTTCACAGTGTTCTCACCAAGATAGTATTTAATGGGCACACCACCCAGCTTATTTTAGTGACCACATGGCTAAAATAAAAAGCCAACATTAAAGGGACAGTAGAGTCAAAATTAGACATAGCATACAATTTTAAACAATTTTCCAATTTACTTTTTTTATTTGATTTGCTTCCTTCTCTTGTTATCCTTTGCTGAAAGGTTTATCTAGGTAAGCTCAGGTATCCTTTGTGGAAGAGTAAATCTGGGTAGGCTGATAGGAGCTTAGGAGAGTGCACATTTCTTTAAAGGGTTATAAAATAGTGTCAAACCTCCTATACACAAACACTGGAAAATGAATGAATCATTTAGCAATCTAATCTTGACCACTTTTTTTTTTTTTTTTAAATGAAGCTTATTTCAAGTAGCAAAAATACTTTTTACTTTCCTTTGTGACATCAAATTCAGCCCTCAAAACTGGTCGTCTCTTTGAGAAAAACATTTAGCCAATCGCAGCACTGTTAAATTTAAATATTAAAGGGACATGAAACCAAAACTTTTTCTTTCATGATTCAGATCAAGCATACGATTTTAAACAGCTTCCCAGTTCACTTCTATTAGGGATGCACCGATACCGATACTAGTATCGGTACCGATACCAAGTATTTGCATGAGTACTTGTACTCATGCAAATGCACCGATACTTACTTTGTGGCATTTTTCAAACTGCATGTTCCCATTTCCTTTTAAACTGGAGTGGAGACTAAACTAAAAATTGTTTACTACTGTTCTGCCAATACAAATTGCTGTTATTTGTATTATTGTAGGAGAAATCACTGTACCTCATTCAGACAAACCCCTGAAGTACTGGCCAGTTAATAAACAGATTTCCAGCTCTGTCTAAAATGGGCCAAAAATATCTTTCTGCCCCATGCAGTAGTGTGGAAAGTGAAAGACTGTTCAGCTTAGAGTCGAACCTCCATACAAATGTCAGATTGATGCTATATAACAGCCCTGCAACTCAATTGCATCACCCTTTTAAATTTAATATTTTTTTGTAATATTTTTTATTTATAAACTTGTTCAGTGAGCTTTGTGACAAAACTTATTATTTCATAATGTCTTTTGAATTACAGTCCTTTATAATTATAAAGAAAGAATCTGTCTGTATTGTGCTTGGTAAACTGTCACATGACATTAAAAAACAGAATTTATGTTTACCTGATAAATTTCTTTCTCCAACGGTGTGTCCGGTCCACGGCGTCATCCTTACTTGTGGGATATTCTCTTCCCCAACAGGAAATGGCAAAGAGCCCAGCAAAGCTGGTCACATGATCCCTCCTAGGCTCCGCCTACCCCAGTCATTCGACCGACGTTAAGGAGGAATATTTGCATAGGAGAAACCATATGGTACCGTGGTGACTGTAGTTAAAGAAAATAAAATATCAGACCTGATTAAAAAAACCAGGGCGGGCCGTGGACCGGACACACCGTTGGAGAAAGAAATTTATCAGGTAAACATAAATTCTGTTTTCTCCAACATAGGTGTGTCCGGTCCACGGCGTCATCCTTACTTGTGGGAACCAATACCAAAGCTTTAGGACACGGATGAAGGGAGGGAGCAAATCAGGTCACCTAAATGGAAGGCACCACGGCTTGCAAAACCTTTCTCCCAAAAATAGCCTCAGAAGAAGCAAAAGTATCAAACTTGTAAAATTTGGTAAAAGTGTGCAGTGAAGACCAAGTCGCTGCCCTACATATCTGATCAACAGAAGCCTCGTTCTTGAAGGCCCATGTGGAAGCCACAGCCCTAGTGGAATGAGCTGTGATTCTTTCGGGAGGCTGCCGTCCGGCAGTCTCGTAAGCCAATCTGATGATGCTTTTAATCCAAAAAGAGAGAGAGGTAGAAGTTGCTTTTTGACCTCTCCTTTTACCTGAATAAACAACAAACAAGGAAGATGTTTGTCTAAAATCCTTTGTAGCATCTAAATAGAATTTTAGAGCGCGAACAACATCCAAATTGTGCAACAAACGTTCCTTCTTTGAAACTGGTTTTGGACACAGAGAAGGTACGATAATCTCCTGGTTAATGTTTTTGTTAGAAACAACTTTTGGAAGAAAACCAGGTTTAGTACGTAAAACCACCTTATCTGCATGGAACACCAGATAAGGAGGAGAACACTGCAGAGCAGATAATTCTGAGACTCTTCTAGCAGAAGAAATCGCAACTAAAAACAAAACTTTCCAAGATAATAACTTAATATCAACGGAATGTAAGGGTTCAAACGGAACCCCCTGAAGAACTGAAAGAACTAAATTGAGACTCCAAGGAGGAGTCAAAGGTTTGTAAACAGGCTTGATTCTAACCAGAGCCTGAACAAAGGCTTGAACATCTGGCACAGCTGCCAGCTTCTTGTGAAGTAATACCGACAAGGCAGAAATCTGTCCCTTCAGGGAACTTGCAGATAATCCTTTTTCCAATCCTTCTTGAAGGAAGGATAGAATCCTAGGAATCTTAACCTTGTCCCAAGGGAATCCTTTAGATTCACACCAACAGATATATTTTTTCCAAATTTTGTGGTAAATCTTTCTAGTCACAGGCTTTCTGGCCTGAACAAGAGTATCGATCACAGAATCTGAGAATCCTCGCTTCGATAAAATCAAGCGTTCAATCTCCAAGCAGTCAGCTGGAGTGAAACCAGATTCGGATGTTCGAACGGACCCTGAACAAGAAGGTCTCGTCTCAAAGGTAGCTTCCAAGGTGGAGCCGATGACATATTCACCAGATCTGCATACCAAGTCCTGCGTGGCCACGCAGGAGCTATCAAGATCACCGACGCCCTCTCCTGCTTGATCCTGGCTATCAGCCTGGGGATGAGAGGAAATGGCGGGAACACATAAGCTAGTTTGAAGGTCCAAGGTGCTACTAGTGCATCCACTAGAGCCGCCTTGGGATCCCTGGATCTGGCCCCGTAGCAAGGAACTTTGAAGTTCTGACGAGAGGCCATCAGATCCATGTCTGGAATGCCCCACAGGTGAGTGACTTGGGCAAAGATTTCCGGATGGAGTTCCCACTCCCCCGGATGCAATGTCTGACGACTCAGAAAATCCGCTTCCCAATTTTCCACTCCTGGGATGTGGATAGCAGACAGGTGGCAGGAGTGAGACTCCGCCCAAAGAATAATTTTGGTTACTTCTTCCATCGCTAGGGAACTCCTTGTTCCCCCCTGATGGTTGATGTACGCAACAGTCGTCATGTTGTCTGATTGAAACCGTATGAACCTGGTCCTCGCAAGCTGGGGCCAGGCCTGGAGCGCATTGAATATCGCTCTCAGTTCCAGAATATTTATCGGTAGAAGAGATTCTTCCCGAGACCAAAGACCCTGAGCTTTCAGGGATCCCCAGACCGCGCCCCAGCCTATCAGACTGGCGTCGGTCGTGACAATGACCCACTCTGGTCTGTGGAACATCATCCCTTGAGACAGATTGTCCAGGGACAGCCACCAACGGAGTGAGTCTCTGGTCCTCTGATTTACTTGTATCTTCGGAGACAAGTCTGTATAGTCCCCATTCCACTGACTGAGCATGCACAGTTGTAATGGTCTTAGATGAATGCGCGCAAAAGGAACTATGTCCATCGCCGCCACCATCAACCCGATCACTTCCATGCACTGAGCTATGGAAGGAAGAGGAACGGAATGAAGTATCCGACAAGAGTCCAGAAGCTTTGTTTTTCTGGCCTCTGTTAGAAAGATCCTCATTTCTAAGGAGTCTATAATTGTTCCCAAGAAGGGAACCCTTGTTGACGGGGATAGAGAACTCTTTTCCACGTTCACTTTCCAGCCGTGAGATCTGAGAAAGGCCAGGACAATGTCCGTGTGAGCCTTTGCTTGAGGAAGGGACGACGCTTGAATCAGAATGTCGTCCAGGTAAGGTACTACTGCAATGCCCCTTGGTCTTAGCACCGCTAGAAGGGACCCTAGTACCTTTGTGAAAATCCTTGGAGCAGTGGCTAATCCGAAAGGAAGCGCCACGAACTGGTAATGTTTGTCCAGGAATGCAAACCTTAGGAACCGATGATGTTCCTTGTGGATAGGAATATGTAGATACGCATCCTTTAAATCCACCGTGGTCATAAATTGACCTTCCTGGATGGAAGGAAGGATAGTTCGAATGGTTTCCATCTTGAACGATGGGACCTTGAGAAATTTGTTTAAGATCTTGAGATCTAGGATTGGTCTGAACGTTCCCTCTTTTTTGGGAACTATGAACAGATTGGAGTAGAACCCCATCCCTTGTTCTCTTAATGGAACAGGATGAATTACTCCCATTTTTAACAGGTCTTCTACACAATGTAAGAACGCCTGTCTTTTTATGTGGTCTGAAGACAACTGCGACTTGTGGAACCTCCCCCTTGGGGGAAGTCCCTTGAATTCCAGAAGATAACCCTGGGAGACTATTTCTAGCGCCCAAGGATCCAGAACATCTCTTGCCCAAGCCTGAGCGAAGAGAGAGAGTCTGCCCCCCACCAGATCCGGTCCCGGATCGGGGGCCAATATTTCATGCTGTCTTGGTAGCAGTGGCAGGTTTCTTGGCCTGCTTTCCCTTGTTCCAGCCTTGCATTGGTCTCCAAGCCGGCTTGGCCTGAGAAGTATTACCCTCTTGCTTAGAGGACGTAGCACCTTGGGCTGGTCCGTTTTTACGAAAGGGACGAAAATTAGGTCTATTTTTTGCCTTGAAGGGCCGATCCTGAGGAAGGGCGTGGCCCTTACCCCCAGTGATATCAGAGATAATCTCTTTCAAGTCAGGACCAAACAGCGTTTTCCCCTTGAAAGGAATGTTTAGTAGCTTGTTCTTGGAAGACGCATCAGCCGACCAAGATTTCAACCAAAGCGCTCTGCGCGCCACAATAGCAAACCCAGAGTTCTTAGCCGCTAACTTAGCCAATTGCAAAGAGGCGTCTAGAGTGAAAGAATTAGCCAATTTGAGAGCATTGATTCTGTCCATAATCTCCTCATAAGGAGGAGAGTCACTATCGAGCACCTTAAGCAGTTCATCAAACCAGAAATATGCGGCTGTAGTGACAGGGACAATGCATGAAATGGGTTGTAGAAGGTAACCCTGCTGAACAAACATCTTTTTAAGCAAACCTTCTAATTTTTTATCCATAGGATCTTTGAAAGCACAACTATCCTCTATGGGAATAGTGGTGCGTTTGTTTAAAGTAGAAACCGCTCCCTCGACCTTGGGGACTGACTGCCATAAGTCCTTTCTGGGGTCGACCATAGGAAACAATTTTTTAAATATGGGGGGAGGGACGAAAGGAATACCGGGCCTTTCCCATTCTTTATTAACAATGTCCGCCACCCGCTTGGGTATAGGAAAAGCTTCTGGGAGCCCCGGCACCTCTAGGAACTTGTCCATTTTACATAGTTTCTCTGGGATGACTAAATTTTCACAATCATCCAGAGTGGATAATACCTCCTTAAGCAAAATGCGGAGATGTTCCAATTTAAATTTAAATGTAATCACATCAGATTCAGCCTGCTGAGAAATGTTCCCTAAATCAGTAATTTCTCCCTCAGACAAAACCTCCCTGGCCCCCTCAGATTGGGTTAGGGGCCCTTCAGAGATATTAATATCAGCGTCGTCATGCTCTTCAGTAACTAAAACAGAGCAGCCACGCTTACGCTGACAAGGGTTCATTTTGGCTAAAATGTTTTTGACAGAATTATCCATTACAGCCGTTAATTGTTGCATAGTAAGGAGTATTGGCGCGCTAGATGTACTAGGGGCCTCCTGAGTGGGCAAGACTCGTGTAGACGAAGGAGGGAATGATGCAGTACCATGCTTACTCCCCTCACTTGAGGAATCATCTTGGGCATCATTGTCATTATCACATAAATCACATTTATTTAAATGAATAGGAATTCTGGCTTCCCCACATTCAGAACACAGTCTATCTGGTAGTTCAGACATGTTAAACAGGCATAAACTTGATCAGAAAGTACAAAAAACGTTTTAAAATAAAACCGTTACTGTCACTTTAAATTTTAAACTGAACACACTTTATTACTGCAATTGCGAAAAAACATGAAGGAATTGTTCAAAATTCACCAAATTTTCACCACAGCGTCTTAAAGCCTTGAAAATATTGCACACCAATTTTGGAAGCTTTAACCCTTAAAATAACGGAACCGGAGCCATTTTAAGCTTTAAACCCCTTTACAGTCCCTGGTATCTGCTTTGCTGAGACCCAACCAAACCCAAAGGGGAATACGATACCAAATGACGCCTTCAGAAGTCTTTTATAAGTATCAGAGCTCCTCTCACATGCGACTGCATGCCATGCCTCTCAAAAACAAGTGCGCAACACCGGCGCGAAAATGAGACTCTGCCTATGCTTTGGGAAAGCCCCTAAAGAATAAGGTGTCTAAAACAGTGCCTGCCGATATTATTAAATCAAAATACCCAGAATAAATGATTCCTCAAGGCTAAATAAGTGTTAATATCAATCGATTTAGCCCAAAAAAAGTCTACAGTTTAAATAAGCCCTTGTGAAGCCCGTATTTACAATCGTAATAAACATGGCTTACCGGATCCCATAGGGAAAATGACAGCTTCCAGCATTACATCGTCTTGTTAGAATGTGTCATACCTCAAGCAGCAAGAGACTGCAAACTGTTCCCCCAACTGAAGTTAATTGCTCTCAACAGTCCTGTGTGGAACAGCCATGGATTTTAGTTACGGTTGCTAAAATCATTTTCCTCATACAAACAGAATTCTTCATCTCTTTTCTGTTTCTGAGTAAATAGTACGTACCAGCACTATTTGAAAATAACAAACTCTTGATTGAATAATGAAAAACTACAGTTAAACACTAAAAAACTCTAAGCCATCTCCGTGGAGATGTTGCCTGTACAACGGCAAAGAGAATGACTGGGGTAGGCGGAGCCTAGGAGGGATCATGTGACCAGCTTTGCTGGGCTCTTTGCCATTTCCTGTTGGGGAAGAGAATATCCCACAAGTAAGGATGACGCCGTGGACCGGACACACCTATGTTGGAGAAAATAAGTATCGGTAATTGGTATTGGCAAGTATTTGAAAACAAGTATCGGTGCAACCCTAACTTCTATTATCTAATTTGCTCTGTTTCTCTTGGTATCTTTGCTAAAAAAAAGCATACCTTGGTATACTCCTAAGCTGGGAGCTAGCTGCTGATTGGTGCATATATGTGGCAGCACATATATGCCTGTTTTCATTGGCTTACTAATGTTTACATCTAGCTCCCAGTTGTGCATTGTTGCTCCTTCAATAAAGCATAACAAAAGAATGAAGCAAAATTGATAATAAATAGAATCGAAAGTTGTTTTAAAAAAAAAAAAAAAGTATGCTCTGTCTCATGAAAAAAAATGTTGGGTTTCATATCCCTTTAATTAGCCCTGTGTACTCAGATATACGCATGCGCAGAACATCATCTCCTTTCAGTCACCCGAGCTCCAAGGTTTTACAAATTACATTTTAAAAAGTATCAGCTTCTTTAACTAGGGGATAAGACACCAATTCTTACCATGGATCTGAATATAGGTGCGACTGCGGTCTTATTTCCCTGCGTGCGATGCATCAATAAAAATGACGGAGACGTCACCGATTACATTACCACCACAATTCACATGCACAATGGAAATGTGAATATGTTGCGCATGTGTGAGTACCAGGAAGAACGTCTAGCATAACAACCCAGGTAGCCCATCACTATTGGACACAAACATTTGCAGCGAAACAATGGAAAATTGATATTCAAAAAAATTTCACAATATTTCTATCTACGGACAAAATTTGCAATAATTGAATAAAAAAATGTTGCCTTTAATATTCTATGGCAGAAGTGTATGTCACTATGTATTTCATTGCTATAAACAATGTTGCAAACACTACTGGCATAAGGCTAAATAAATGTGCACGCTCCTGGGCACACCTTGGATTACTTTTTAACAAGGGATACCAAGAGAACTAAGCAAAATTAATAAAAGTAAATTGGAAAGCTGTGTAAAATGGCATGATTTATCCAATCCATTTATGTTTAATTTTGACTTTACCATCCCTTTTAAGGGGGATTGCATTACAAAAAGGGTGGTCTTGCCGCCAGTGGAGAAACTGCACTATTTCTGGTGAGCAGAAGGGTGGAGGGAGGGTACAATTGCGCAGTCTCGCTTGGTAGCTGCATGACCCGCGCTATTGTTAGAAAGGAAACCCTTAACAATTGGCATGGTACGTCGCTGTCGTTAAGGGGTTTAGTACCATTTATAAATAACAGAAAATGTTATATAAGAAAGTATTACACTGCCCCCACTCAGCTACTTGACGACACACAGATGGCAAACTTTTATATAACGAAACCAGAATTTTGACCTTTTACACATTTAGTGCATCTCTCTCTCTATATCACACATATATACACACACAAATGTGTGTGTTAGGATCAGTAATTTACCAGAACAAAAGATAACAGACAGTTCAAAGTCAGTGATTGCCAAACCAGGTGGTAGAGCAAAACGCAGATGGTGAAGATAAAATCTAAGCATTGAGATCAGAACAAGGGAACTATAAAAGGTCTGCTTAAAAATGCAGATTCTGCACACCACACTAGTGGGATAACTATTAAAAAGTAAAGTTTTACTATCGATACCAGGTGATCTATCTATACACCAGGCGTAAAGAATATTAGTTCATGAGGCGCTGCAGTAAACTTTTTTTCCTTTTTTTCAAAAATATTTTTTTATTTTTTTTTATTTTTTTTTTAAGTTTAGACATTTTAAACCAGATTTACACGTATGTTAAATGAATGTATTCAATACTATATAAACACTTAAAATTCTGGACTTTATTGCATTTAGAGGTTACTCCAATCTTGAATCACTAATTTGATTTTAGTATATGCAGTGAGTAAGAGATAGATATGCTGGAGATTACCCAGAAAATACAGACTAAGTAGCAAAAGTATATAAATAAATAAAAAATAAAAAAAACACGACACAGAATCTAACCGTTTGGCGAATAATACAGAACTAGAAAATAAACCGTTACGGCTATCAGAATCCTATCTTGACTTTTAATACCGTCAGTGGACAAGAGTAAGTAAAAAATAAGCAGTATGCATTTTTGAAGACTTTTGGGTTGATGTGTATGAATCTAATAAAGGTCACATACTCAAGTAATGTTCTCTAGAGACATTCTGTGTGGGAACGCATATGGAGGTGGTAGGCATGTATGGAATGCTGCACTTGAAAAATGAATGCATTTGATTACCAAAATGATATTTACAGCAACATCTGATACTGCATTATGATGAGTGTTAGCAAAACTGATAGAGAAGTAGGTAGAGCAAAAGCTGTCATGTAACCTTATGACGTTACTAGTTTCAGGATTGTCAGGGGTTAATGTTTGCTCTGTTAAAGGGACACTCAAGTCAAAATAAACTTTTATGATTCAGAAAAAGCATGCAGTTTTAAGACACTTTCCAATTTGCTTAGCCTTCCATTATCAAATTTTGTAAAGTATTTTTATATGCACACTTTCTGGGGAACAAGATCCTACTGAGCATGTGCACAAGCTCACAGGGTATACATACACTAGTCTGTGATTGGATGATGTCTGTCACATGATAAAAAGGGACCGGAAAATGGGAGAAAAAAAAATAAACTGCTTATTTGAAATTCAGAGATGTTAAATCATTGTCTTTTTATCATGCACTTGTCAATTATGCAATTGCATTGCGTGGTCCTTTAATTTCTGAAAAGAAGTTTGCATTGTTCCTGAAAGACAAATATCCAGAATGTAAATCTGTATATGCCTATATAGATATTAAATGGTGCTTGTGGAATCCAATGATCAATTTGCAGTTATTTATGGCTGGTCTGACAAAATCAGTGTTTCTGCTCTACAACTGTCAGATTAGCTGACCGACACCAGGTACCATTAAATACACACCCCGACACCAGGTACCATTAAATACACACCCCGACACCAGGTGCCTTTAAATACACACCCCGACACCAGGTGCCTTTAAATACACACCCCGACACCAGGTACCATTAAATACACACCCCGACACCAGGTACCATTAAATACACACCCCGACACCAGGTACCATTAAATACACACCCCGACACCAGGTACCATTAAATACACACCCCGACACCAGGTACCATTAAATACACACCCCGACACCAGGTACCATTAAATACACATCCCGACACCAGGTACCATTAAATACACACCCCGACACCAGGTGCCATTAAATACACACCCCGACACCAGGTACCATTAAATACACACCCCGACACCAGGTACCATTAAATACACACCCCGACACCAGGTACCATTAAATACACACCCCGACACCAGGTGCCATTAAATACACACCCCGACACCAGGTACCATTAAATACACACCCCGACACCAGGTACCATTAAATACACACCCCGACACCAGGTACCATTAAATACACACCCCGACACCAGGTACCATTAAATACACACCCCGACACCAGGTACCATTAAATACACACCCCGACACCAGGTACCATTAAATACACACCCCGACACCAGGTACCATTAAATACACACCCCGACACCAGGTACCATTAAATACACACCCCGACACCAGGTGCCTTTAAATACACATCCCGACACCAGGTACCATTAAATACACACCCCGACACCAGGTACCAATAAATACACATCCCGACACCAGGTACCATTAAATACACATCCCGACACCAGGTACCATTAAATACAGATCTCGACACCAGGTACCATTAAATACACATCCCGACACCAGGTACCATTAAATACACATCCCAACACCAGGTACCATTAAATACACATCCCGACACCAGGTACCATTAAATACACATCCCGACACCAGGTACCATTAACTACACATCCCGACACCAGGTACCATTAAATGCACATCGCGACACCAGGTACCATTAAATACACACCCCGACACCAGGTACCATTAAATACACACCCCGACACCAGGTACCATTAAATACACATCCCGACACCAGGTACCATTAAATACACATCCCGACACCAGGTACCATTAAATGCACATCGCGACACCAGGTACCATTAAATGCACATCGCGACACCAGGTACCATTAAATGCACATCCCGACACCAGGTACCATTAAATACACATCCCGACACCAGGTACCATTAAATACACATCGCGACACCAGGTACCATTAAATACACATCCCGACACCAGGTACCATTAAATACACATCCCGACACCAGGTACCATTAAATACACATCCATAAAAATATATCCAGACTAGGACATTGGAGTATTAAGCTTTAATTATGTAATGTTTATACTCAAACAAGTCATGTCAGAGATTAAAATAATATACTTGGTGCCATAATATAGATGAGCATTAAAGGGATACGAACATTTTTCTCTTTCACGATTTAGATAGAGCACGCAATTTTAAGTAACTTTCTAATTTACTCCTATTATCACATTTTATTCGTTCTCTTGCTATTTTTATTTGAAAAAAGCAGGAATATAAGCTTAGGAGCTGGCCCATTTTGGTTCAGCACCTAGGTAGCACTTGCCTATTAGTGTTTAAATGTAGCCACCAATCCGTAAGAGCTACCCAGGTTCTGAACCAAAAATGGGTCTGCTCCTAAGCCTATATGCCTGCTTTTTCAAATAAAGATAGCAACAAAGAAAATGTGATAATTAAGCAAAATTGCTTATGTTGGTCTCCAAGAATAAAACGTTAATCTTGAAAAACTTAGTGAAACACTTAATCAAAGTGTACTTCTTCGTTTAAAATAGATTTATTTTTTACTTAGCCATTTCATTAAATAAATGAATGCGGATAGGTCACACATTTTTCCTTGAGAAAGTAGACTATAATGGTATTCATACATTTTAGAGCAATATGACAAATATTTCAGTCTTCTGATCCTTGGGTCTGTAAATGAACCAATTGGAGATAACTATAAAAATAAATAAAAATCTAAACTGAGCAGACACACAGTTGCTTTCACTAGTAGAGTTTCTTAGATATACGTACATTTCAATAAAATCAGCCATCTCAGAGCATAACTAATGGACCAACTTATCCACAAAACTAATCATTATTGAAAAAAACACTGCAAAACAACTGATTTAGGACATTTTAAAAACTAAATAAATGCTCTGTACTGGGCACAATAGGTTGTAAATAAATACTGATACAACTGAGCAAACTGGATATCAATGACCAGCAAAATATAACTAACACAGTTACTGAATATACACAGTGTACACAAAAGTGTGCACATAAAATGGAAAAAAGGAAATGCCCGACATAGGGGAACATGGCTATACCTGCCAGTACTATAAGTATTAGTGCTTTCCTGGAAATGAGCCTCTGAGATGGCCAGCTGCAGCACTAATTATATTCCTTCATGCTGCGTGTGGGATGCAGTGTCATAAAATGTATCTTAACAGTTGAGCTCCGTTTGTACAGCAATAGCAATTATACAAGAAAAGATTAGTTTCCCTTAATATATTTTGAAGACCCCCTTAATGACGATTACACCAAAACTAATTCCTGTTCATTGTTTACAAGCTGCTAAAACACGCATAGCTCTTGTCTAAGCATAAATAATCGCAGTTTGATCTGTAGACAAGAGGAGGAAATGGCAGTGTCATACCACGAGTCTGAATATCCCCAGGCATAACGAGCACAGAATACATTAAGAATTTTCCAGTCAATGCTACAGGATCATTCTGATTCACTCACCAAGACTTGTAACTGCATTAACAAAATTATAGTAAATAGTATAAGGTGGAAAGACACCTAAAATAAGACAGACTACCATGCTTTCTGCTATAGGCTCTTGTAGTAAAGGGATCTCAATTATAGTGGCAAAGTATGACAGCCCAAAACAATTCTCACAAATGTTTGTGCCCACTAAAGCAGGGCTCAACAAACCCAGGAGCCTGGGAGCCACTGGCTCCTAGAACTGTCTGGCTCCTAAATATTCTTACTGGCTCCTAATTTTTGAACAAATTTGTCAACCACTGCACTAAAGAACTTCCTTAGACCAGTCAGTGAACCACACAATCCCTTGCTAGAAGCGCAAAGGAAAAATCGCTGCTGCCTCTATTTTTAGTAAACACATGAATAACCCTTGTTATGTGTTACTGGCAACCAAAATGTTAAATCAATTGCTAGCACTGGGTTTTAACAAATTTAAAGGGGCATGAAACCCAAATTTTTTCTTTCATTATTTAGAAAGAGCATACAATTATAAACAACTTTCTAATTTACTTCTATTATCTATTTTGCTTCATTCTCTTGATATTCTTTGCTGAAAAGCATATCTAGATATGCTTAGTAGCTGCTGATTGGTAGCTGCACATAGATGCCTCCTGTGATTGGTTCACTGTGTGCATTGCTATTTCTTCATTAAAGTATATCTAAATAATAAAGCAAATTAGGTAATAGAAGTAAATTGGAATATTGTTTAAAATTATATTCTCTACCATAATCATGAAAGAAAATGTTTGGGTATAGTGTCCCTTTAATTTGAACACATGATCCAACCTGTATAATGCCAGATATACATTATGAGCTACATTATGCTTTTATAAAGATGTGCATGAGAAGAAGTCAATGAGTTAGGGGCAGAGCCAGAATTTTAGTAACTTTGCTTCAGGGATTTGTCAACCTCTATTTCTACAGCCTTTAATACGCCCACACACATTTCATTTACCTTTTTAGGATTTTTTAGAGAATGAAAACACATATGGTCATGTAACTGGCAAAATAAATGTAGTTCTATTGGCCCCTGTATTGATTATAGGGCATCATATTGTACGGTTGTGATCATTTTTATTTGGCAAAGCGCTAGAAAGATGTATATAAAGTTATAGAACAAAAAACACAACTTTCCAGCATTAAATCTCACATACTTTAGTATTATTAGAAATAAAGCACATAAATATAATTGTCAAAACAGACCCCCAGTACCAATATATAGTTATACCAACATAAAGTTAGCATACAATGCATTGTTTTGTAATTATTATCTGATACAGCCAATTATGGACAGCTATGTAGCAGTTAGCCTTGAGAAGTAAGCAGAGTGCATTACAAATTCTGAGAATTAGAAACTGCTCAATATTCTGAGCTACATTATATAAAATAGAGAAACAAATAATGAAAATATTGTACACAAACATATAAAGAAGTTACCTTTATAGTGTACCTTTACAGTACCTTTAATACAGACTATCCCTAAAGATCCTTACAAGATAATTTGCCAATAAAGAACTTTATTTAAAAGTGATACTGTAATACAAAAATGAGGGTCAAAATTGTTAGAGCATTTCATTTCAGCACTACTGACCGAGCAAGTCTGTTAAATCCCTGCAAAGATAAACTGCTAGTCCCAAGTATTCACAATTTGTGCACATTGGAACTATCAGTCCCAGCATTCTGTGACGTTTATCTTTAAGTTACTGCTTCCAGAGTAAACAACCAGTACAAACGTCAAATAACATTCAAATCGGTGCTTGGATAGTGCACACAGATTTTATATATAATAAATATTTAGATCTATAAATATATTTTGACTTCCATTATTTTGGGCTATCTTCTAAATTTAACAAAATCTGTCAAGCACTGATTTTACATCTACCTTAACGACCGACGTACAGCCTAAAAAAAAAAAATACAGTTAACGACCGAGGACGAACACCGTACGTCAGTCTTGGAAAGTGGTGGAAGTGATCCGGATGGCAGACAGCTGCCAGTACCCAAGATGGCTCCCAATAAGGTAGAGGAGGGGGTTTAGCCATTATACACGTGTGATACGCAGCTGCATTTAGCAGCCTTCTAATTACCAAAAAGCAACGCCAAAGCCATATATGTCTGAACAAAGGGGATGACAGAGAAGCATTTACAACCATTTGTGCCATAATTGCACAAACCGTTTGTAAATAATTTCAGTGAGAACCTAAAGTTTGTGAAAAAGTTTGTGAAAAAGTGAACAATTTTTTTAATTTGATCGCATTTGGAGGTGAAATTGTGGCATGAAATATACCAAGATGGGCCTAGAACAATACTTGGGGTTGTCTACTACACTAAAGCTTAAATTAACCCTAGAAGCTTCCTAATTAACCCCATTCACTGCTGGGCATAATATACGTGTGGTGCGCAGTGGCATTTAGTGGCCTTCTAATTACCAAAAAGCAACGCCAAAGCCATATATGTCTGCTATTTCTGAACAAAGGGGATCCCAGAGAAGCATTTATAACCATTTATGCCATAATTGCACAAGTTGTTTGTAAATAATTTCAGTGAGAAACCTAAAGTTTGTGAAAAAATTTGTGAAAAAGTGAACTTTTTTTTTTTATTTGAATTGCATTTGGCGGTGAAATAGTGGCATGAAATATACCAAAATTGGCCTAGATCAATACTTTGGGATGTCTTCTAAAAATATATATATAAATGACAAGGGATATTCAGGGATTCCTGAAAGATATCAGTGTTCCAATGTAACTAGCGCTAATTTTGAAAAAAGTGGT
This sequence comes from Bombina bombina, assembly GCF_027579735.1. Lineage (NCBI taxonomy): Eukaryota > Metazoa > Chordata > Amphibia > Anura > Bombinatoridae > Bombina > Bombina bombina. The sequence continues at coordinate 83,291,937 of NC_069502.1, read as the reverse complement.
TTGGAAATAGCAAAGTGCTACTTGTATTTATTGCCCTATAACTTGCAAAAAAGCAAAGAACATGTAAACATTGGGTATTTCTAAACTCAGGACAAAATTTAGAAACTATTTAGCATGGGTGTTATTTGGTGGTTGTAGATGTGTAACAGATTTTGGGGGTCAAAGTTAGAAAAAATATTTTTTTTTCCATTTTTTCCTCATATTTTATAAAAAAAATTATAGCAAATTATAAGATATGATGAAAATAATGGTATATTTAGAAAGTCCATTTAATGGCGAGGAAAATTACAGCAAAAATGTAAAAATAGCCTTGGTCCCAAACGGACAGAAAATGGAAAAGTGTTGAGATCATTAAGGGGTTAAAGGGACACTAAACCCAAATTTTTTCCTTTCATGATTCAGATAGAGCATGAAATTTTAAGCAAATTTCTAATTTACTCCTATTATCAATTTTTCTTAGTTCTCTTGCTATCTTTATTTTAAAAGCAGGAATGTAAATCTTAGCAGCCAGCCCATTTTAGGTTCAGCATCATGGATAGCGCTTCCTTATTGGAGGCTTACATTTACCCACCAATCAGCAAGCATAACCCAGGTTCTCAACCAAAAATGGGCCGGCTCCTATGCATCACATGCCTGCTTTTTAAATAAAGATAGTAAGAGAACAAAGAAAAAATGATAATAGGAGTAAATTAGAAAGCTGCTTAAAATTGCATGCTCTATCTGAATCATGAAAGAAAAAAATTTGGGTTTAGTGTCCCTTTAAGAATGTGCATATTGGAATCCTCTGCTTCTTGATACACCTGTCAAAGCACAAACAAAATCCAACCCAAAAAAGGCAAGCTAATAGAGAAACTCCACCAGCTTGTTGTTTATCTGCTGAACTACTACAACTATTCTGTCCGCCAGTGTTAATTTTGACAGCAAATTTCAATTTAGTCTTCGTTTTTGTCTTTTGACTAAAATGCCATTGTAGTTTTAGTCGTATTTTAGCCATCTGAATTGTTTTAGTTTTAGTCTAGTTTTAGTCAACAAAATCTCCAATAGATTTTAGTTGACTAAAATCTCAAAGGGTTTAGTTAAAGTGTAATCCATTTAAAGGGACACTCAGGTTAAATTAAATTTTCATGATTCAGATACAGCATGTAATTTTAAACAACTTTCCAATTTACTTCCATTAAAAAAAAAATGTGCACAGTCTTTTATATTTACACTTTTTGAGTCACCAGATCCTACTGAGCATGTGCAAGAATTCACAGACTATACGTATATGCATTTGTGATTGGCTGATGGCTGTCACATGGTACAAGGGGAGTGGAAATATACATAACTTTGAAATTTGTTATAAAAAAAAATCTACTAATTTGAAGTTCAGACTAAGTGCTATTGCATTGTCTTGTTATCTTGCATTTGTTGATTATGCAAATATAATGTGTTGACTGGTCCTTTAAGCATTTCTTTATAATTTCCAAACTCACTATATACTCCAGGAGTAAACATAACACCTGTTATTATTTATGGTATTAAGGTTTAAACATGCAATACAGACACAGATTTAGCCGTTGTGATATATGTCTTTATTAAACTTAAAATTAAATAAAATCAAGTTTCATAAACAAACAGAAGTGCAACTTTAAAATATAAAAAAAAAAAAAAAAACTGTATTGCACATATTACCCAATATAAAAACTTTAACAGTTATCTGTTAATAATTAAAATAAAAGTAACTCAACACAACAAAAAGTTTGTGCAGCTAGCACAGCATAACTTAAACCCATACTCGTGGGTTATTCTTATTTCTATAGGAAAAACCAATTGATTGTTCACAGATTTGAAATAATTTCCAGCAACGAAATTAACACCAGCTCTAGAACTTCCAAACTCATTATATACTCCTGGAGTAAAGGTTTATTAACCTGTTTTTATTTATGGTATTAAGGTTTGAACATGCAATACAGATTTAACGGTTGTGGTATATAACCTTTTTTTTAAATTTATCTTAAAATTAAATAAAACCAAGTTTTGTAAATAAACCAGAAGATAGCCTTGTTTTTTTGTGTTTTTTTTTTTTTTTTACAAAAGAGCAGTAATTAGATATGGATTGATTATAACAAATTTCATAAAGTGTTAATTTTGACAGCAAATTTTGATTTAGTCATAGTCTTTTGACTGAAAATACCATTTTAGTTTTAGTCGTATTTTAGTCATCAGAATTTCTTTAGTTTTATCCTCATTTTAGTCTAGTTTTAGTGGACGAAATTAACACTGCTGTCCGCTCTTGCAGGATTACATTATATGGGTGAAAAACTATGGGAGTCACTGAGCCACAATTTTACTTTTCGCTCTCAATCTACAGATAAGTTCTTTTTCTGGCCCTTAAATCTTATAGCAGGCTTCTTAAAACCCTGACTTGCTTGGGTGATTCATATAAAATTTGTCAAAACCTGAATTAGTATCAGAAAAACATCCATCGCACACAGCATTATGGCTTCTTTACCCCCAGTGATCTATGAATGTATTAGTTTGGCATCCTATGAACAGAGGCACAAGCCGAGCTTTTACAAAATGTATTTATGAACAACTACAGATATAAGAACGTTTCCCTTCGGGTACTAATGTAAGCTTTACCAGTAAACCGAGGTAGCAAATAGGCTTGAGTTAAATTCTGCATTCAGTATTGAATTAGAGTAGGATAATTAGATAAATATTTAAAATGATAGACTGCTCCTGCAGGGCACGTCATGTATCGGAGATAAGTCACTTTATGGGTGTCTTATAAATATTTTACTTCTATGCTTTCAGCATCTGTTAAAATTACTCTCAGGTGACAGAAGAAGCCCATTAAAAAAAAAAAGATCAAACTTTTTAGAACAACCTTCTCTCAGTTATAAAAGAAAGCAAAATATGATTACATTTAATAAAGCACAATAATTAAAACACTTTTTTTTTTAAAGGGACATACTACTTGTATGCTAAATCACTTGAAAGTTCTGCAGAATAAAATAAAAGGAGGCAAGAAAATATCACATGAACATCTCTATGTAAAAATGTAAGATATTTACCTCTAAAAACCTTTAGCTCACGATAGTAAGTGCTCTGGGAACAGTTATCCTTCAGCTACTGTCAGCTGCATCTTGGAGGAAAAAACAGCCAAAGTTTACACTTTACTGTGATCTCATAAGGTTTCACATAAATCTTGCAAGATTTCATAATAAACTTCCTGAAACTGAGGAGGGAAATAACATGCTGCACATGCCAGATGCATACTCCCTTGCAAGTCCTGGGACCAGCATCCTGATTGGATGCTTAAAGCCCGTTTACAATAGGATGTTGCTGGTTATTGAGGAAATTGTGAGTTAAAATATATTTCTTTTTTTACATATTGATGTGCAGGTGATATTTTCTTTTAAGTGCTTTAATATTTGGGTATCGTGCGCCTTTAAATTAAATTTGACATTCTCCACAAAATAAAATGACAGGCAACCAGACTTAGGATTTAGGGTGATATGTGTGTATCTTTTAAACAACATGGTTACAATACAATATCATAAATGCTTGTTCTGTTTTACTTTTGGCAAGACACTGAAGACTGGAGTAATACACCAAAATGTCTTGCCATTGAAAAAAATAAATAAAAAAAATACTATATACACACAATTTTCACTAATCCCAGACAAGTAAGACATCAGACATACAAAGCACCGTGGACACTGCTTAACAAAAATAAAATCCTCCAAGACAGTAAATCCAGAGCCAAACGTAAGTTTTTAACTTCTATAATTTTGCAAAGCAATTTAAAATTTACATATGCATTATTTTTTTGTAATGCCCCCCCCAAAAAAAATATCAGCCATTGAAACTCAACAGTAAATGCAGAAGTTCTAAAATATGGATGCAACATTTCCCAATTTACCTGGAAGGCAAAAAAATCTGCATGAAAGGCACATTCATATTATGCAATTAATATTTAAAATGTATTCAAACATGCTGTTAAACAGTGTTCTATTATAGCTTAAGTGAAAAAGCTCAACATTTATATACTATTGTAGCTACTAAAAAGAAGAAGAATATACAAACAATTTATTTTCTGGAACAAGTACACAGTTCATAAAGGAACAATGAAAACAGAATCTATACAAGTCTAACAAATACAACTCTTGCATAGCTATATTGCTTAGATTCCAAAGCAAAAAGCACAGGCTCTCAAAAGGTCTATAAAAAAGGAAAAATATTTGCAAAAAACAAAACAAACAACTTACCACTATGGGTACGCCAATGTCAGGCCACAGAAGGTCTTCAGATGGTAACTTTGGAGAATTCCAGACAACCACTACTTTGTTTAAGTAAGGGAGTCCATTTAATCTTTCCAAAGAGTTCATTAATACTTCTTCACGCTCATAGGTTAGCATAACCACTGTAAACTGCTCTCTAGGTACATTTCCACCAAGGGCAGCTTGAAACTCTTTTCCAGAACCACCAGCCCCACCACCAATTGGTCGAAATCCAGTTCCAGAACCTAAAAATTTAGCTTCAGATGGCAAGATAGGGTCAAAAGGTGTGTGAGGAAAAAGGTGAAAAGGACCCGGAGCTGTATTCCAGTTACGGTAGATATCTGTTGCAGTTAGTGTGAAATTACGTAAGTATTTAGGAGATGCATAAGGCGGCTCTGTTTCAACTGGACCCAAATCCAGATCTCCATTGTCTGCCATATTGGGATCAGTGCCTGCAGCTTTACCAGATCGATGAGGAATCTCCACTGCTGGTTCTTCTTTAATAGGAGCAGCTGGAATTTGGATCCGAGTCCTTACTGTTGCCATGATTGTATTAAAAACAGTATCAGATGTAGAAAAGTATGTCTCCCACAAGAAACGTCCTTGTCTCCTTATAGAAAGAAGATCATTGTCAGAAATGCTTCTTAATAAGAAATGTACTTCTGTGATACGTGGTTTTGGTATTATTAACACTGCCTCGTTCCATCGAATCATGTCATGATAGGGTAACTGAATTTGCTCACCCAGAACAACAGGAATGGCTCCAACTTCAAGAGCCTCAAAAAGCCTCATGGCACTGCCAGCAGACATAACAAGGTGAGAATCTCCTGGCGTAATAATTAGTGCAAAAGTAGATTGCTTCAGTAGCTCTAATCTGTCTTCCCTTTCCCCACAAAGAGCCCACTCGGTGGGCAGACTTGCCTTAGGCTGGTTCTTGCAGGTAAACTCAACCATGACAAGATCCAGTTTACTGTCCTGGACAGCTTTAAGAGTGGTAATGATGCGGTCATCATAGTCAGCAGGGGCATTTCCCTCAATTTCTTCCTCAAATGAACGTGCCTCCTGCAAACTAGAACGAAGAGATTCGATTTTCTCCCCTTGAAAGCTGAATAAGTATTTTCGCTTAACTGGCACCTGGGGTGGTATTTCCAGGAAGTTAGGTTCAGACATTGCATGAACCAATGGTGACGTAACAATATCAAAACCAGGTCGATACTGTAAATCGTAAAATGTGGACTGAGCAATCATGGCACGTCCTGTGCTGACATTATAAAGAAAGTTCTGCGTTTCAGATTTTCTAGACAAGTTAATAATAAGATGGTTGTGCCCATCAGTCCTCCAATATGGCAAAGAGTGCAAATGCTGCTCCAGTTCAGTAGGTTTTGGCATTACTGGCTCCTGCAATTCTCCAATTAAAACTACATATATACATGCAATATTTGCATTTTCAGTTACATAAACATTAGTTCTGACACTTGCCTCTAAGGCTTGTTTAATTAAAGGATCTATGTAGTTACCAAAAGGGTATTTATCACTGTTATAGACAAATACAGGAAACCCAGATGTAAGTGGGCAACGTGAGTAGTCAAAACAATTATGTAGCCTGCAGTTCCTTTTGGACTTTGGCAATGGTATGTTAGCATCATCTTTCTCTGGCAACAGCCGAATTGGCAATGAAAGTTTTGGCTGATTTTGTGCCATCAATTCTTTATATGAATGTTCTGTTTGACTGATGACATTTTTAAGCTGAAGAAGGTCCTGTTTAGCATTCTCTATGCTTTTTTTACAGGCTTCTATCTTTAGGTTTAATTTTGCAATTTCACTGTTAAGCTCCTGGCGTTTTGCTTCTAGCTGTAGCAGCTCTTCACTTACAGATTCTCTGATCCGACACAAATCATGAACGTGCTTCACTTCACAAAGTTCATTGACTGTTCGAGGGCCAAATATTTTCTTACCTGCATCATCTGCATCATCTATGGTGGTAAGGTAATAGTGAGCAATCAGGGGGAAGAATACTAAGATGATGAACAGTGTGAAACTAAGCCAAGAAAGTCTGATTCTGCTTGACCAACGTAACATCCATGGTTGACCTCCATTCCCCAATCCCCCATTTCGCAACATGGTATACCCACTCATGAGTCTAAGAGTGCTCCCAACCAAGTCACGTTGGATCAGTAGCCATACCCAAAAGTTTTTGTATTTGCAATCTTTGAAAATTAATTTATGTAAAAATCAACCAATAAAATGGAAATTTCATTTTTCTTCTCTACAAGAAACACTAATGAAAGAAAACAGACTTAAAAAGAAAATCAAATATAAAGCACAAATATCCAATGCTTCCTTAGATCGGTTTTACCATGGGTTTAATAGATAGGTTAAGTTATGATGATTCAATCTAGAAGGTGGCAGCTTGAAATCCAGCTGGAATAGGTCAACATTTTCTTCTTTTGACATTATAAAGTGTGTGTTAAAAGGACTATATAATCAATATGCATGTTGTGAGATGAGGGGAAACGTAAACCAACACTTATGTGGCTATTATTTGACTCTTCAGCTACCCACTCTTTTCCAGACCTAAAAAGAAAAAAGAAAAAAAAGTTTAAGAAATTGTGGAACTTAAAAACAATGTTAGGAGACAAGTTTTTAAGTAAATGAAAACGGGTAGGAATTCACATTCTCCAACGACATTACAATAAAACTTAAAGGGACAGTCAAGTCCAAAAAAAACCCTCATGATTTAAATAGGAAATGCAATTTTAAACAATTTTCCAATTTACTTATCACCAATGTTGCTTTGTTCTCTTGGTATTCTTAGTTTAAAGCTAATTCTAGGAGGTTCAAATGCTAATTTCTCAGACCTTGAAGACTGCCTCTAATCTGAATGCATTAGTTCATGTGTTTCATAAAGATAACATTGAGCTCATGCACGTGAAGTTACACTGGAGTGAGCACTGATTGGCTAAAAAGCAAGTCTGTCAAAAGAACTGAAATAAGGGGGCAGTTTGAAGAGGCTTAGATACGAGATAATCAGAGATAAAAAGTGTATTTATATAACTGTTGGTTATGCAAAACTGGGGAATTAGTAATAAAGGGATTATCTTTCTTTTTAAACAACAACAATTCTTGTGTTGACTGTCTCTTTAATTTATAAACATTTTTTTACTAACTAGTTGCCAAGGGATATTTTTTTTCCTTTATCTAAACATTTCAACTAAAACAAAAAACCCTTAGGGCAGACAACATTTGCAAAGCCCTGTTAACAATCGTGTTCTAATTAAAAAGGATATTAAACCGTATTGTAAATATGAAAAATATAATGTGTAGTTAAATTAAATGAAAAAGGGGACAACATGAAATGTTAAAATTTATTCATTTTTAACTCTAAAATTAGTTTTTTTAAATTCCACAGAGTTTCTATAAGGTATTGGGCACCGCCGCCTCCATGTTTTAACTTAAAGGGACACTCAATAAAAATTAAACTTTCATTATTCAGATAGAGCATGCAAATTTAAACAACGTTCCAATTTACTTCCATTAACAAAATGTGCACAGTCTTTTTATATTTAAACTTTTTGACTCACCAGCTCCTACTGAGCATGTGCAAGAGTAAGTGTGTATGCATTTGTGAATGGCTGATTGCTGTCACATGGTACGTGTATGCATTTGTAATTGGCTGATGGCTGTCACATGGTACAGGGGGAGTGGAAATAGACATAACTTTTAAAATTGTCAGAAAAAAAATCTGCTACTCATTTGAAGTTCAGACTAAGTGCTATTGCATTGTCTTGTTATCTTGCATTTGCTGATTATGCAAATCTACAGTGTTGACTGGTCCTTTAAGTCTCCACTTATCTATCTTTCCTGTGGAGGACAATTAGGGATAGACATAAATCAGGCAAAATATACTAGTGAAAAACAAGGTTGTGTAAAAACATTTAAATGTTTAGATGGTTTAATGTTTCACACATCTTTTATTGCACAGAGATAAATAAAAAAAAAACATAGCCGCAACCATTACTTTATAGAAACTAAACCTTTACACTTATATTTTCAATATTTAAAACTACCAATATTAAAAAAAATTTAAATGAACAAAATTATGTTAAGGCTAAGTTTTACTGAAAACATCATTATAACTAGCATGTATTTACCGTTTAACATACCCAGTCTTCCCCAAATAATATTTTGTCAACTAGGTGGCATTATAAAGTAGCCAGGTGGGGGCAGTATAGTACTTTATAATATTATAACATTGTCTGCTATCCAAAGCACAAATTAAGTACATAATTTAAATTAAAAAAAAATGTATTTAACCCCTTCAGTACTGAGAATTTTAGTGGAAATACTTGGCCAAAAATACCAGAGAATGTTTAGTATTTTTGCCATCATTCCATGTAAAGAGAAATAGAGCCTTTTTTCCCACCCATTTACCTATTGAAACTAAATATCTTTCCTTTATTTAGACAACCCATGGTATTAATATAGGCCTATTTTGGTATATTTCATGCCACTGTTTCGCCGCCAAAGTGCCATCATATTAACTTTTTCAAAAACTTTAGGTTTCTGACTTAAATTATTCCCACACAATTACTGCAGTCATAAGACAAATAGTTGTAAAAGCTTCTTTGGGATACCCTTTGTTCAGAAATAGCAGATATGTATAGCGTTGTTATTGTTTTTCAGGAATTAGGAGGCTCCTAATTGAAGCTGCACACCACACTTCCTGACAATGAAGGGGTTAAATAGTTGGCTGGTAAGGTAATAGTAAGATACCGTAGGATTACTCTCCCACCTGACACCTCCCTGATCCCTCCCAAACAGTCCCCTTCCCTCCACACACAATCCTCACCACCAGTTTAGGTACTGGCAGTGTGCCAGTAAAAAGTTGTATGGCTTTTTTTTTTTTTAAGTTAAAGAAATAAAATAATTAACTTATCTTCTGCATTGTAGGATCCCCTCTTACCCACTCACCTCCCTGATCCCTCCCAAACAGCAATCTAACCCTCCCCTCCTAATAGTCTCCATCTTAGGTACTGCCAGCTGTCCCCCCTCTCCCTCTCATCCAAGCAATCATGCTGTAGGGCCCCCTCTAAAAGTCCTTATTTCCATAATGTAGTAGATCCCTCCCTATAAAATATTTTCTGCAGTGTAGTAATTCCGCCCGCTCTTTGAAGCATAAGTATATGCCCAAGAAACAGGTTTTTCATGAGGGGGAACCACTTTACATACAAGAGTTGATTATCCCCTGCTGAGTTGGATACACAGGATCTCCTGTTTACCAGACTTGGTGACAACTTAGATTTTAAATAGCAGAATGTATGCTTAAAAAGTCATATAAATGATTTGTCTATAATTTTCAAATATATTTAAAATACTCAAATAACATATTTATATGAATCTGGGAGATGTGTCTAACGCATAAGATACCTTTAAATCTAAAGTGAATAAATAACGGTCTATTTTAAGTGTTTCTCTTGCTATCTTTATTTGAAAAAAAGGCATCTAAGCTCTTTTTTGGTTCATAACTCTGGACAGCACATTTTTATTGGTGGATGAATTTGTCCACCAATCAGCAAGAACAGCCCAGGTGGTTCACCAAAAACAGGCCGGCATCTAAACTTACATTATTGCATTTCAAATAAAGATACCAAGGAGAAAGAAGGGGGTCTTTGCTTGCTAAAATTTTGACTGATAACCTTGCTGACCTGTTGGAAACACAGTCACTATAAGCAAAATGGGGCTACCTTTTCTTATCCATATTGCAAATTACCTCTCAATTTA
>NC_069502.1:83144388-83276888 GCF_027579735.1 Bombina bombina | reverse complement strand
GGAGGAAGCCGGATTCGTCATTTCTGACTTAAAGAGACACTAAACCCAAGAATTTTCTTTCATGATTCAAGTAGAGAATACAATTTTAAAAAACATTCCAATTTACTTCTATTATCTAGTTTGCTTCATTATTTAGATATCCTTTGTTGAAGAAATAGCAATGCACATGGGTGAGCCAATCATATGAGGCATCTATGTACAGCAACCAATCAGCAGCTGCTGAGCATATCTAGATATGCTTTTCAGCACAGTATATCAAGAGAATAAAGCAAATTAGATAACAGAAGTAAATTAGAAAGTTGTTTAAAATTGCCTGCTCTTTCTAAATCATAAAAGAAAAAGTTTGGGTTTCATGTCCCTTTAAGAAGAGGCTTCCGACAGCCGGGGGAATCACTGGAGCGGCATTCAGGAGAAAAGGAGTGAAATGTCAATTTTGATGAAATAAAGTGACCTTATTTATAATAGGTTTATTAAAAACCAGGCACTAAGTGATCTAAATTGACCTTCACTTTAAGTATGCACCGTGCACCAGCATTTTAAACACATCACTTGCTCAGATAGCCTAAAGTGCTTGTACCATCTGGTAATGACGCAATTTGTTAATTGCTGACATAATACAAGCCCCACTGGCACTCTGAACAACTGCAGCATTTAAAAGAATGCTGGTGTACTGAGAAAATCTAGCAATAACTTTTACTAGAAGCATTTTGCCAATACCTGTATATTGCAAATGTTTCTATTTAAAGATGTTATGCATCTATGTGCATTTGAATTTTGACTGGAATGTCCCTTTAACATTGCCAGTATAGTAGATTGCTGATCCAAGGAGAAATCTGACTGCTACTTTGTGACACAATTGGAAATTTATTAAATTTGAGTTTTTCGCCTCAAAGACTTATTAACAAGAAAGTTACACGTGAAGGCCTTTATTTTACTATGTAACTATGTACAACATGATGGGCCTCAAGGGATTTGGAAAGTACACAATTTTCTGAGTTTAATTACAAGAAAGGGGGACAAAATAAGTATTGAAAGTCTATTGCAAAGCTTTTTTTACTACACCAACATTTTATGTCACAATCTCAAAATGAAATTTTCATTTAAAAACAGATTATATGCAACTATGCAAAACAAAATTAGCAATCTAGATAAATGTTTATAGATTTTAACCCCTTAGTGACCAGAGCACTTTTCCATTTTCTGTTTGTTTGGGACCAAGGCTATGTTTACATTCTTGCGGTGTTTGTGTTTAGCTGTAATTTTCCTCTTACTCATTTACTGTACCCACACATATTATATACCGGTTTTCTCGCCATTAAATGGAATAACAATACCATTATTTTCATCATATTTTATAATTTACTATAAATGTTTTTTATAAAATATGAGGAAAAAATGAAAAAAAAAAAAAAAAACACACTTTTTCTAACTTTGACCCCCAAAATCTGTTACACATCTACAACCACCAAAAAACACCCATGCTAGATAGTTTCTAAATTTTGTCCTGAGTTTAGAAATACCGAATGTTTACATGTTCTTTGCTTTTTTTGCAAGTTATAGGGCCATAAGTACAAGTAGCACTTTGCTATTTCCAAACCACTTAGCGCTAGTTACATTGGAACACTGATATCTGTCAGGAATCCCTGAATATCCCTTGACATGTATATATATTTTTTTAGAAGACATCCCAAAGTATTGATCTAGGCCCATTTTGGTATATTTCATGCCACCATTTCACCGCCAAATGCGATCAAATAAAAAAAATAGTTCACTTTTTCACAATTCTAGGTTTCTCACTGAAATCATTTACAAACAGCTTGTGCAATTATGGCACAAATGGTTGTAAATGCTTCTCTGGGATGCCCTTTGTTCAGAAATAGACATATATTTGCTTTTTGGTAATTAGAAGGCCGCTAAATGCCGCTGCGCATCACACGTGTATTATGGCTAGCAGTGAAGGGGTTAATTAGGTAGCATGTAGGGAGCTTGCAGGGTTAATTTTAGCTTTAGTGTAGAGATCAGCCTCCCACCTGACACATCACACCCCCTGATCCCTCCCAAACTGCTCCCTTCCCTCCCCCACCCCACAATTGTCCCCACCATCTTAAGTACTGGCAGAAAGTCTGCCAGTACTAAAATAAGTTGTTTTTTTTCTCTTTGCATATTTACATATGCTGCTGTGTAGGATCCCCCTTAGCCCCCAACAGCTCTCTAACCCTCCCCCTCTACCTTACTGCGAGCCATCTTAGGTACTGTCAGCAGTCTGCCAGTACCCAGTTTACAATAAAATAGATTTTTCTATTTTTTCTGTAGTGTAGCTTCTCCCCCAAAGACCCCCCTCCCAGATCCCTTAGATATTTTTTTTTAGCATTCCCTTCCCCTTCTCCCACTTATAACAATTTTTTTCTGTAGTGTAGCAGTTCCCACCCGCACCCTCCCTGTGCAAGCGTCAATGACGTACGCCGTACGTCCTTGGTCAGTAACTGTATTTTTTTTTTTTAAAGGACGTACGGCGTCGGTCATTAAGGGGTTAACCTGACAGTGGGTTAAGTATGAAAATATATCACTGTTTAGACCTCTAAATATGCAATGATTTAACCCCTAAAAACTTAATATATAACTATAAATTTATCAACAAATATAATCCCAATTTAAAGTCACATATGGATTCTTTAACTAGTATGAGAGCTCACATCATTTTGTAGTATGTGGAAAAACAGTGAATCAAGAGATTAATTTACATTTTTCATCATTCAAAAGAATTAAAAGGACATTCTGGTCAAAATGTAACTGCACATAGATAAATTACATCTTTGAATAGAAACATATTTGCAGTATACATGTATTAAACATTCTTCTAGAAAAAGTTATCACAATTTTAATGTTAACATTTTTCTCTGCACGTGCATGTGAAGCATAGCTAGAAATTCTCAGTGCACTAGCATTTTTTAAAAAAAATGCAGCTGCTCAGAGCACCAGTGGGGCTTGTATCATGTAAGCAATTAAAAAAATGTAGTCAGAAAATGCAAGAACCTTAGGTTATTTGAGCAAGTGCTGTGTTTAAAATGCTGGTGCACAGTGCATACTTAAATACACTTTTGAAACTGCTATAGCTTTTATTAGAAGCATATTTGCTCATATGTATATATTGCAGATATGCTTCTATTCAAAATGTAAATGCATCCATGTGGATTTGGCTGGACTGTCCCTTTAAAGTGAATTTGTAGTTTTTAATGATATTACTGGGTTGTGTTACCCTGAAAGCCTTATCCCCATATAGTGCAAGCCAACAAGATACAAGCTATTTTGGAGCATGACCTTGTCCCATTCATTTCTTTGATACGTAGGACATAAAGACATTGAACGATATCATCGGGAATGGTTACTATTGGAAATTTGTATAGTTCACTCTAATACCCAACAGAAAACAAAACCCCGTGGGATGCGCTAGATAAAATGGTACTAAAGATTTGTTCTTCTACGGCTTATTTCATTATGAATGTTTAAACAAATGAATGAGCCACTTGCTGACCTCAAATATCTTTATCTGAAAAGTGAAAAGCTGCATTTCCTCTGATAAGATCCTCCAGTCTAGAACAGTTTGTCTAAGTACTAAATGACAAAAAAAATAATAAGTATTTTGAGCATGCAAATGCCATACTGCAAATACCTAATCACATGCATATAAATAAAAACCTACACAATTAGGTTGAAAGTCACATGATTCATGCTATACATGTTTAAAGGGACAGAAACCCCAACATTTTCTTTCATGATTCAGACAGAGCATGCTTTTTTACACAAATGTCTAATTTCCTTATATTATCTTTGTTTTCTTGGTATCTTTTGTTGAAAAGGAGGTGCGTTTGCTCAGGAGCCGGCCCTTTTCTGGAGCACTATAAGGCAGCAGTTTTGAAAGAATGTTATCCATTTTCAAAAGCACTAGATGGCAACAAAAAAAGGAAATTTGATAAGAGATAAATTAGAAACTTTTTTTAAAATGGTATGCTCTGTCTGATTCACAAAAGAAACCGTTTGGGTTTCTAGGTAATGTGTGACATAACAGAGCAATAACACAATGCTATTATTGTACTGTTGCTTGCAGGAAATTACATGTTGTTTAGCCCCTGTAAAAGAAAAATAACACCTTGACAGTGTATATAAAATGTTTACTTATACACAGTGAGAAAAAAAAATCAACTCTTGTCTATCTTTTGCTACTCCATTAACAAATCTAGATTGGCAAGTGGGTGGAGTTTGACTACTGAAAAAAAAATGTCAATCAAGGCGTAAACTTGTTCGGAAAATGTTTTAACGTGGTTGATATGTTATTCTAAAGCCATACAACAGAAAGTCTTGTAAACTACAAGGTGTTTTGAGTCACTTTAAATTCAGCACCAAATCAGCAAGGCACTGCTGATCCACAGATTAACATGGGCAGCTACACACATCTGCCTTGATTTGCTCTGAAGGTGACTGAGGTGGTTAAACACATAGCTCTCTCCAAGCTTATTAGAGCACGTTGCTGTTTTACCTTTCTGTGCCTTTAAACATGGGGTTTGTTTTTTTGCTTGCCAACACCCACCAATAAAACCGTGCAAGTTATCCTGAATCAAAGCAATAGATATTGCACTATTATCTGTTAGCATGAACTGAAACAGCCTTTATTTTAAAGGGCCTTATAGTCGAAAAATTACATGCTTTAATTTGTTAGAGAATGTAACTTTAAGACTATGGATCCTATGTGTTTAACCCTGGCAAAGGGAATTAACATACAGTAGAAGTACCACCCAGGACCCGCAGAGTACAGCTGGTCCAGAGTGGAAACAGACACTGATCCAATCAGCAGTGCTAGTCACACTACTCATCTGTGTAACTAGAGCTGCTGATTGGATCAGCAGCAGTTTCCACTCCAGCAGTACTCAAGCAGTACTTCTGTGTGTTAAACACCTTTGCAGGGTTAAACAAACAGTACTGCAAAGTTGCTAGTCTTAAAATTACACTCTCATGAACTGGAGAATGCATTTATTTTAATCTTTTTTTTTACTAATATGGCCCTTAAACTTTTTTCAAGGAAAATATTGTTTTCAGCATTCTAGAAAAAAACAAGCAGCCAGTAATATATTGGGGAAATTTAAATCATGGTTGAAAGAGCTATTAGCCTAGTAACTTCTAAAATTGTGCTCCTCATTCCTATTTTTAAAATAGAAACCTGCAGAACCCTACTAAATGGATTCTAATTGTCTGCAGGGTGAATTATTTAAACGCTAGTCAGTAAGACTTGATTTAAATCATGGTTTTCTACATAAATTAGGGATCTGCATTTGGAGGTCTGAAATGCGGAAGGCAAACCTTCGAGCCACTCTGCTATTTTCGTTGCCAAATTCATTCTTGTGCAAAAGCAACACGCTAAAATCTGGATTTGCACAAGAATGACTTTGGCAAAGAAAAAATAGTGTGGCTCGAAGGGTCGCCTTCTGCATTCTGAGGTTCATGCAACCTCCAAATACATCTCTCTAACAAATGTTTCATTTCTAGACTAACTTTTTAGATTATATATCCAGTTATATCAGAAAATGACTGATTTAGTTATATGGCCATATATAGATAATTATGAAATTGAGAGGTCTCAAGTTAATTAGGTTAATGGTTCATATTTGTACTTTATTGGAAGGAGACACAATCATTACTTTACAATAACAATTTAAATAAACTAAAAAAACAAATATTCATTACATTAAAATGGACATTGTACACAAAAATGTTCTTTGCATAAATGATTTGTAGATTATCAATTTATATAGCCCATCTGGGGGTGTTTTTTGAAAAAATTTATAGTTTTGCTTATCTTCAAATAGCATTGTGCTGATTTTCAGACTCTTAACCAAGCCCCAACATTTTAGATGTATACTGATGTATACAGACTTAAGATTGCTTCTATTTGTATAATGGGTCTTTTCATATGCAGGGGAGGGGGAGATGATCAGATCTCAGCCCCTTTCATTTGGTGTCCCAGCTTAACCTCATCAACAGTGCTAAATTGGGAGTTCCTAAATAAGTTTTTTAAAGGTTTTATACTGGATATTTTTATCAGTATCTGTGCATATTATTTATAGCTGTGTCTATCACATGTAGTTAAACGAAAATTGGTGTATACTGTCCCTTTAACAATTTAACATAAATTTATTTAACTAAAGCAATAACATTTGTTTCAATTTAATTTTTACTGCTTGCCTCTCCCTCCTCACACTTAGGTCCTTGTGCAGATATATTCCACTCCAAAAATCTTCTATTCATTGAGCGTCTTGACTCTTAGTAAGGGATCGATTCTGTACATAGTATAGCAGGGGAACAATGAGATTAAAGGGACAGTAAATGAAAAATTAATTATCCAGAAAAAAACTTTCCAAAGTACTCATAGTATCTAATATGCTTTGTTCTTTTGGTATCGTTTGCTGAAAAGCATACCTTGGTAGGTTTAGAAACAACAATGCACTAATGGGGAGCTACCTGCTGATAGGTCGCTTCCAATATATGCCACTTGTCATTAGCTCACCCAATGTTCAGCTAGCTTCCAGCAGTGCATTGCTGCTCCTTCAACAAAGAATACCAAGAGAAGAGAATGAAGCAAATGTGATAATAGAAGTAAATCTGCAAGTTGTAAAAAATCATATGCTCTTCTATCTGAATCATGAAAACAAGTCAAGCTCACAGAGACCAAAAACCAGTCCCGAGAAAACAATGGGAGGCAACGCCCAGACCGCAAAGAGTACAGAAACCACAAGATTAGGACCGGAATCCGAAAACAGAGAAGAAAACTTCTATTACAGTGCAAACGCACCCTAAATAACTACTGAAGACTGAGTCCTCAAATCGCAAGGAACTCAGAATATCAAGATATTCAGAAGCCAAAATATGTGCCGCAAACCCAGATAGAAACACCTGCACCAAGCACACGCAATAGTCATACCAGGATGACTTGTAAACAAAACTATTTGCATAGCAAGTAAAGAGCAACTGAAGTAGATTTTGATTAAAAAAAAAAAAAAAAATACACTTCCCAGAATTGAGAATCAAATCTGAGTTGTCAAAAGACCTAAAAGTTGCTGCTCTAACCAATATACCAGATCAGAGCACCAACCCCACCTTCAGAATACCAAGACATCCAAAACCAAGAGAAAACATTGAGGACCAAGTCGTCTGAAGAGGGAGTAGAACAAGGCTAGAGCAAACTACGAGGCCATGCAAGTGTGCCGCTAAACGTTTCCATAAACACTTCAGAGTACGTAATAAGAGGAACCCACCTTAGGAAAAGAATGCAAAGCATCCCAACCCCAGGAGAAAAACCCCTAAGCAAAGCTTGGAGAAGGAGACAACACAACCTATCATCCTCAATAGGGGAAAACCTAACTCCCAAAAACAGGAAAAAGGCCACAGGCCCTCTCAGAAGGCAGCTAAACCGCTATGGCTAATGGACAAGTCCGTAAGTCCCTAAGAATAGAACCACAAAAGGACCAAGTCCAAAACGCCCCTAAAAGGCAAGACCGCCAGGAACCGGCGGCAAGGAGGCCCTAAATCCTCCAAACCTTCACCCACGCAGGAAGGAACACTAATTCCCGACAGATATCGGAAACAGTGTGTCGCAGCAGAACTCCACCAAATCCCAGACGACCAGCTAAAAAGGCCAATGAGGACTGAACCAATACTCCATGCCACACAAACCCTTAGGTCCTTCCAGAATGCTCAGTAGAACTTGTAAATTAAAACAAGAATATTAATAATGTGAAGCACTTGGCGCCTTAACTGGATCGTCCAGGCAGAACAGGCGCCACAAGTCTGAATAGGGACAGAAGGATCTGAACCCAAGCAGGACTAGCCTGCAACCAAGGCCTCATATATTCACCACCAGAGGGAGAATAAACGGCAGATAACATAGGACCAAACACGTCCTCTAGAACAAAACTTCCGTGGAAGTAAACAGTGCGATCAAAAAGTCGCGAGTATCTATTCCAGAAAATAAAATTCCCGAAGTAAAAGTAAAACAAACCTGAGCTGTAATCAATAAACAATCATCCTAACCGGAGTGAATAAAGAAGGCAACTGGTAGGCTATCGCCCAATAAGAACAGACACACCCGCAGGAATAGCCCAACAGTGACCCTGTTCTTCCAAGCTCAGAACTGGAAAAGGATACTCAACAATAAGTCTAAGAGGAATACTTCATCCCCTTATATCTAATTCTGAAAGCTAAGAAAAAAAAAAAAAAAGACTAAGAATTCTAAGATCCATTAAAGATGGGATCTTCCAATGACGCCAAAGCGTGCCTCAATAGAACACAAAGGCGCATCAGTCTATATCGAAAAGCACAGCAAACCCCCGCCAGAGCAAAAGACGATTCCGGCACCCGAAAGATAATGGAACAATATCTGAAGCAACTTTCTGGAAGTTGCAGATTCGCCAGCGCCAAAATTATGGACATACGACATTGTGCCGAAACCCCCGGTGGGAACAAGCCACCTTTCCGAGAAGGATAAGCAAAGTCTGGGTTATCTGCATGCAGAGTAAGAGATGGTGAAAGGGAACTTGCCACTCGGAGGACAGAAGACTCAGAGGCGGATTGCTTCTCCGATCCCGAGGAAACGAGCACTCTAATACGGCATTCAGAACATAACTGATAGGCTTGTATCATCTGGGGCAAAACGCATTCTGAGCAAGGAGTAGAATCTGAAACAGAGACGTTCGTCTCCACAATATCAGACTCCTCCATAACTAGGATATTGAATACAAAAGAGTGGTCTAAAAAAATCTAAACGGCAACCGAGACCCACAATGGCTGGGCACTTTCCACCTCCTATGAACCAGACATCAGCAGACAAGAATTTCTCCTTCGCCACATGGTCAGGAATGCGTAAATGGAGCCCAAAAATGTGACCACACCCGTTCACCAGATGAACCGTATAGTCCAAAAAAAGTGCGCCAATAACCCCCCTCAGGAGATATTAACCCTTGATTTCAAGATACAAAAGGAGCCTCACTGAGACCCTGAGTTATAAAAGTTAGTCCCGCAAGGTGGTAGCCCCTTGGGAAAACATCTGCAATACAGTACATTTCATCAAGAAAGTAAAATGAAACGATCTTACTGGAATCTACGCCGTGGAAAAGGAACACGGCCCTTCAAGTGTGACAGATAGTAACATTGCTTCTGCCATGGACTTGATAGAAGAAAGCAGGCAGCGAAAACTCGTCAACGCCGATTGCTTGTGGAGCTGTTAATATGAGTCGGGATTGTTTCGCAGAAAGACTCTCCCTGCATCTCCGGACTCTAACTTTCATTCATGCTTTCACTGAAAGGCTGACAGGACTACTTAAAACTCCAGTCTCATGCCGAAGAGTACTACCCTACATAAGAGACTAATCTAAAACTTCTGACACTTCTCTGCCAACCTCCTGGGACGAAAGGCTAAGAATGACTGGGGGATGAGGGAAGTGGGAGGGGTATTTAAGCCTTTGGCTGGGGTGTCTTTGCCTCCTCCTGGTGGCCAGGTTCTGATTTCTCAAGAGTAATGAATGCAGCTGTGGATTCTTTCCATTTATGAAAAGAAACATTTTGGGTTTATGCCCCTTAAAAGTCTACTTCTCAAATGTGTATGTTTATTTTATAACTTTTTTGCTGTGACAAAGAGGCCTGTTATTTCTGCACAAAACCAAGAATATGTGATAATATATTCTAGATGGGGAAAAAATACCCAAACTAATCTTACAGAACCCTCTTGAAGAGCATTATATTGTGAATGAATTAATAGAATTAATTTACCAAAAAAATTAAACATTACAGCCATGAATATAAAGCATCATGCTACATAATTAAAAACTAATCCTTACTTCAGGATGAATAACCTTTGGATTATAATACATCTGAAATATTTTTTATACGAAATGCTTTTTAGGGAAAATCTATCCTATTTAAATAAACCAGAAGGTGGCGCACAGCTAAAAAGGTACAAGCTGTACTGTTTAAACCTAGTATCAAGTTACAGCCTTTGAACTACAGATCTAATTCTCTTAATAAAAATTAAGGAAGATATATTTCTGCATTCACAACAAAAACAAATATTAGCTAAAAGGTTAGTCTAATTTAAGAGCTAGAACGAATAAGTCTGTGTACGCAATATTTTATAGCCAGATTTTAATTTCCCTGCTACAAACATAATTGCTATATTAACCACTCGGTTGCCACAGAGAGAAAAGCAATATACTGCCATGGAATGTATTATTGCCCACTGCTGCTGGCAAGAAGATAATTCAGTAAATTATTTACACTCGCTTCACTCTGATTTAAGAGGAGTTGAGCTTGGTTTTAAAGAGATGGAGGAGTCGAAATTGAAATGCGCACGAAATCATTTTTACGAGAAGAATTTTTGCTTATGGAAGTATATTCGAAAAAAAAAAAGGTGTCTATTTAAATACATCCATGCACATTTCAGTTTTGAAATATCAATTTAAAGGGATAGTCTACAATATAACTTATTGTTTTAAAAGACAGATAATCCCTTTATTATTAATTCTCCAGTTTTCCATAACCAACACAGTTATATTAATACACTTTTTACTTCTGTGATTACCTTGTATGTAAGCATCTTCTGACAGCCCCCTGATCACATGACTTTGTATTTATTATCTATTGACTTGCATTTAGTACTGTGTTGTGCCAACTCTTAAATAACTCCCCGGGCATGAACATGATGTTATTTATATGGCCTGCATGAACTAGCAGTCTCCTGTTGTAAAAAGCAAATAAAAAAAGTATGTGATAAGAGGCTGTCGGTAGTGGCTTAGAAACAGGCAGAAATTTAGAGGTTTGAATGTTATAAAGTGCATTAATATAACTGTTGGTTGTGCAAAGCTGGGGAATGGGTAGTAAAGGCATTATCTGTCTTTTTAAACAATAACAATTTTAGTGAAGACTGTCCCTTTAAGTAATCTTGGGTTTTCACCTTCAGTTGCAACAAAGCAAATCATCTGAAGCACGATTATTACATGCAGTTTTGTTGAGTCATGTTTTAGCTGCAGCTACACTACACATCCTAATGTATTAGATCTGAAATAGACTAGAATCCCCACCATCCTGTATAAATCACATTGGTTTGCAATATTACAGAAAAAAGAATCATTGTGCAATGCTGCCTGATTCTGTAACACTGAACTTGTTTTGCTTATACTGATCCACGGCTGTATGAATATGATGTTTGCATTGCCTACTACATAATGCCCTTGGCACATTATTATTAAAAAAACACCACTACATTTGCACCCCACTGATATTGTAAGCAAATCTGATTCACATGTAGCATGATAGGAATTATAGTTCCCATCACACTGTACAATATTCACAGCATGATGGCTGTGGCTACATCAAAATGCTGCAGGAAATCTGCACCCTGAGGAAACAAACGCCCTTTCTGCTGGGGCAATCAAGGTTAAAGGGATACTAAACCCACATGTTTTCTGTCATGATTCAGATAGAGCATGCACTTTTAAGCAACTTTCTAATTTACTCCTCCTATTAAATTTTCTTTGCTCTCTTGGTATCTTTATTTGAAGAGGCAGCAATGTAAGATTAGGAACCGGTCCATTTTTGGTTCAGCACTTGCCGATTGGTGGCTAAATGTAGCCACGAATAAAGCAAGCAATCCTCAAGTGCTGAACCAAAAATGGTCCGGCGCCTAAGCTTGTATTCCTGCTTTTCAAATAAAGATACCAAGAGAACAAAGAAAAATTATTAGGAGTAAATTAGAAAGTTGCTTAAAAGTGCATGCTCTGAATATTTGGGTTTAGTGTCCCATTAAATTACTGCAACAAATGAGTTGTGATGCAACAATTTAACACAGCTGCAATCAAAGCGTTAATTCAATGCCCAATTGTGCCATGAGAGAAAGATTTTCAGGCTTTTATTTTGGATGTTTTTAATGGGCTCGCCTAGAAATATTATGGCTTGTACTGTTGGTCTTGAGTAGCTTTTGTTACTTTCAGTCACAACATTTTTCATTGCATCTTCAGCTGTCAGTCAGATACAGGAGTATTTAATTCCATGTATTGAGCTTTTTTGTCGATGTGAGTACTCATGAACGATTTTACCAAGATAATCTGAACTGCATTAAAGGGAAAGTCTACTTAAAAAGATAGATAGATAATCCCTTTATTACCCATTCCCATTTTTGCATAAACAACACTGTTATTTTATTATAATTTTACCTCTGTGATTACCTTGTATCTAAGCCTGCGAAGGCAGCCGCCTTATCTCAGTTCTTTTGACAGACCTGCATTTTAGCCAATCAGTGCTGACTCATAAATAACTACAGATGACAGGCAGTCTTCAAGGGGTTATAAATTAGCATGAGCCTACTTAGGGTTGGCTTTCAACAAAGAATACTAAAAGAACAAAGCAAATTTGATTACAAAAGTAAATTGCATGCCCTATCTGAATCGAAGAAAGTTTAATTTTGACTAGACTGTCCCTTTAAATAAACCAGGGTAGCGTATCACAGTACATGCTAGCTGAAGCAATTTGCAAACGTTAAAGAGACAGTGTACATAAAATTGATTTTCCCTTAAAGGGACAGTCTACACCCGTATTAACCGTCGCTTATGTTAGATTTAGTGATTATAGTTTTAACTCACCCCCATTCAGTTAGAATACTGCTTCACAAATGGAGTTATTCATATTCCTAACTCACTTTATATTCGTTGTAAATGGCGGCCATGCTCCGCCTACTATCTACATCATCAAGCCTCTAGATTTAAACGATCCAATCAAAAATAGATCACGGATGGAAAATCATGATCGAGCTTTCGTCGTTTCACGCATGCACACCTAATGCGGAACTTAAAAAACGGAACCAAAGTGTAGCGTAGGAACTAAAAATCAATGTGCGGAGTTTCAGACGTGCAGCACAGACGGACTTCATTCACGTCACTTGTGAATATAGGAGCATGCGTGTTTACACGCATGTGACGTAGGTGGCTGACCGTGCACGAGTATGAGTTAGATAGAGAAGGGGAGTAAAAGGTAGAAGGAGAAGTGAATGGGCGGAGTTTGTCGGCCATTTATAATGACTGAAAATAAAGTTTGAATTTCGGAGATCTCAGTTTGCGAGTCAAAATCTGAAGGGCAGACCGGGTGAGTAAGAACCATCATCACTTAATCGAATGTATAAGCGACGGTTAATACGGGTGTAGACTGTCCCTTTAATCTGTTTACACTGACTTGTTATATCAGATGCAAAGTGTAAAAGGTATGTGAAATTATTTGTGTTTATGTTTATACATTAAATAGCTGGTCTTATTCTTTGAAACCAAACCATAACCCATTAAAATGGGTTACGCTTGGAGGGAAATCAGATGTCCTTATTTTATCACTTTCTATACACACACATGCTTCTTCATATTATCTCTATCTGTATACCAAAACCCATACTTAGAGAGAACAATTAAAAATTAACATTTTATTGCTTATGTACCATTTCAGGTTTGCGGATTATGATTTAATTGACTGGGTTAGACTTTTTCTTTCTATGTGTTTTTAATATTAGATTCAATTGTGTGGTGTTAAATCTCTTCATGTGATAGTGTGAATGTTTTAATAACGATGTGAGAAAAAATATATTATTTATGGATAATCAAGTGGTGAAAAAATAATTTCTTTTTAGTGCAAGTGTTGTGCAAACGTGATAAATAAAACGATATTTAACATAAATTGTTATTTTTTTATATTGTAGTGTAAATGTTATTGTGCGATAATTATGATGAAATAAAAAGGGGAACGTTCTGATAGTGATTCTGCACTTATTGTACTCTCTTTGTTATAGATTTACTAGAAGCCCTTGAAATAATTTTAGATGTATACAAATTATAAATATATATTCAACATTTATTACAAAGCACTTTTTTTATAAAAAAAAAAAAAACTAATTTAAATGGTTCAATTTCTTCAGCCTATTCAATAAAGTATATTAATGGAAAGAAGGTTAAAAAATAAACGCTTTAAAAAATAATAAATGCTTAAAAGATGACACTGGTGTAAAAAAAAAAGCCCTTAAAAGAATGGTAAATTCCCCAACATGTTATTTTTCAGTTGACAAAATATGAAAGTTGTTATATAATTTTGGCCAATATAACACACGTTAATATTGCACTTTGCACATATATTTATATTTTACTGCTCAGTCTCTATTTTAAGCACTTAATCTGGTAGCAAACAGTGATTTTGTAGCCAGTAGATCAAAGGAGGTCTTGATAAAGGCTTTGAGGAGCCGATACGCGTGGATACAACTTAATAGCTTCAACTATAGAAGATAACTACATCTAGCTCCCAGGACCGCTGCAACCATAGCACCTGCAGTATTATATAGCATATACGGAGGGACTTTGGGGGAATAGCGGTAGGAGCAAAGAAGAAATCCTTTTGAATCAAATTAGAAAGCGCGCGCACTCACGAACATCCAGCTAGTATCTATTGGTCCATGAAGCCCATGTGATCAAGAATCTCACTTTGGAAACAGAGTCCTAACGGCTAAGGACGCCACAACAAAATAGGACAATCAACCTCTCCACTATACAGTAAGATACATTGTTACAAAGGATATCATACAAGGTGAAGTAATATTACTGAAAACCCTAAATGACCGTAGAAGTGAACGGAATTGTCTAAATTTGAAACAAACTTGGCGTTTATATTTGCAACAAACTTGGCACTTGTATCTGATCTACTGGCTACAAATCAGAACGTTCCCCTTTTTATATTCACACTATCACATGAAAAGAGATTTAACACCACACAATTTAAAGGGACAGTCTAGGCCAAAATAAACTTTCATGATTCAGATAGGGCATGTCATTTTAAACAATTTTCCAATTTACTTTTATCACCAATTTTGCTTTGTTCTCTTGGTATTCTTAGTTGAAAGCTTAACCTAGGAGGTTCATATGCTAATTTCTTAGACCTTGAAGCCCACCTCTTTCAGATTGCATTTTAACAGTTTTTCACCACTAAAGGGTGTTAGTTCACGTATTTCATATAGATAACACTGTGCTCGTGCACGTGAAGTAATTGTGAGCAGGCACTGATTGGCTAGACTGCAAGTCTGTCAAAAGAACGGAAAAAAGGGGCAGTTTGCAGAGGCTTAGATACAAGATAATCACAGAGGTTAAAAGTATATTATTAAAACTGTGTTGGTTATGCACAACTGGGAAATGGGTAATAAAGGGATTATCTATCTTTTAAAACAATAAAAATTCTGGTGTAGACTGTCCCTTTAATCTAATATTAAAAACACAGAACTAGTTACATTGAATATATGACTATCTACTAAAAATTCCCGAATGAACAATTAATAATTATAGAAAGAAAAAGTGTAACCCACTCAATTAAATCCTAATCAGCAAACCTGAAATTTTAGAAAAACCAGATTGCCTGTGGCGCCCCCTACATAACCCTCACTTTATCTGTATGATCTATATGTGGAGTCATTTGTGAGAGACTCCATTAGTAAGGGAGGCTAGATCTGGTATAGACTTGACACAGTTCAATTAATCCTTTTTGACGTACTGCTTATCTACCCTACCTCCCAGTAGGAGTGTAGTTTCTTCTGCTGGCTATGTTTCTATACTTTAATGTATGTCGAGATGCCCAAAGCACAAATTGCATAATTTAAGGAGAAGTTATATTTAACAGAAAATGTTATTTTGCAAAGTATTACATTGCCCCAACCCGGCTATATGTATATGTAGCATGCAATATATCTCAATATGCAGCTACATGACTGCAGATGAGCAGCAGCGCATTGGTACTGTGACCCCCAACATACTTAGCTTGACACATTCCGAAATTAGTGAACACAAAAATGCATAGAGCTAGATCAGCAAATAATTATCACTTACAACATCATACTGATATTAACACTTTGCTACATTACAAGTAAAACTTGTCACCCTCTGAGATGTGAAGGGGGAATCAACTAAATCTACTTATGTGAACACCTGTGCTCCCTGTATGCCAGAAAGTTTATAGATGTTTTGGTGTGAAACTGAAGAATCTGTGTCAGAGGGTTAATGGACACACCTGCACATCAGGTTTCTTATCTCTTCCTTAATCTGTAGCTGAATACTTACTAAAAGAACATACAATTTAATACATTATTTTCATCCCTAACATATTTAACTTTGAGATACTTACAAGACATTTATGTTGTGTTGCTATAGAATAACATAGCAGCCAAGTCTAAAAGTATTAAAAAAAATAAAATCATCATTTTAACTGCAATTTGGATAGCTAAAATTACTTAAAGGGACACTGTACCCAAAAAAAATTCTTTCGTGATTCATATGATTCAGATAGAGCATGCAATTTTAAGCAACTTTTTAATTTACTCCTATTATCAATTTTTCTTCGTTCTCTTGTTATCTTTATTTGAAAAAGAAGGCAAAAATGGGCCGGCATCTAAACTTACATTCTTGCATTTCAAATAAAGACACCAAGAGAATGAAGAAAATTTGATAACAGGAGTAAATTAGAAAGTTGCTTAAAATGTCATGCTCTATCTGAATCACGAAAGAAAAAATTTGGGTTCAGTGTCCCTTTAAAAACAAGGCACAATAAATAAATAAAGCTTATTCCAAAGTTGTTTCTTTATGCATAACTAAACATTTAAAATAAAATGAGATTTTAATATAAAATGCTTCATTATAAATTATAAAACAACTTTATGATATACTTTCATTATTTGTTTTGTCCCCTTTTCCAGTAATTTAACAACAAACCATGGAGATTCCATTAACCCCTTTTGTGCCAGCACAATAGTGTTAAAATCTGAACTTCGATGTAATCATGTGATATCAAGGCTAGGATTGGATAATGGGGGGCGGCCTACGCTGCTAGGCACATCGCCCAGGCCAATTTTTGACTGCATCAAAGGGGGGGGGGGAAGCTGTAGGACGTTACATGCTGTCCTAATGGCGTTAAAGCCTAGTGCTGTTAGGACGGCATGGAGCGTCCTAACGGCACAAAGGGATTAACAATGAATTATACAAATAAGGAAAGAGGTGAGTGGAATGTGACAATTGAAAAATAAGTGCAGCAAATAAGGTTTTAATCTGTTCTAATAACATTCAGAATTTGCTGTATGCTAATCTAATAATATTGTAATTACAGCATCCCTTTAGTTACAGTTGTAGGCTTGCATGCTACTACACTATTAATCAATGGTAAAGGAATAAAAACGTATATTTTTTTTAATGATACGTGCAGAATACATTTAATTATAAAAAAATACATCAAAACTTCAACTCACCAAGTGACAGCAACAGTTTTAAGCAACTAAAACAAAAAAGTATCACTAAATTATTAAAGGAACATCTATAGCGGATCACAGTCAATAAAGCAGGCCCATGTTTTACAGCTTGTCACTTGCTTCCCTAACATATAGCTTTCCGAGAACACCATTAGACCACCCATAGAACTGTCACATGTAATGCTCTTTAAGATCACATGCCTGTTATGAAATCTTAAAAGGGATAGTGTACTGTAAAATAGGTTTCCCTTCAATTTCTTTCCTTTTATACTGACTACAGATTATAAAAATGTATGGGAAATTGTGCCTTTAGTTTTATTGTTTCATATGAAATAGCTGTTTCTGCTAATTGAATTAAAATCACCCTTATATCATCTCACTGTATATGCAGTGACACCAATACTTAAAGAGTACAATGGAAAATTAGCATTTTAGTACCTCTCTATATCACCCCCACTTGGGTGATTTATTCTAAACGTTCTAGTGTACATATAGATGGGACTACAAGGTGCAAAAGCAGGTTTTTTTTTTCTTTCAAATAGCAAAATAAAGGTAAGGAGCTGATTGTGAACAATGTAATACACTCCAGGAGGTAAAATGGATCAAATTAGACCTATCCACATTATCAAAGGTCTTTCACATAGAAAATGCAGGACAATTGGAATTTAATTTCTGACTATTTATTTTTAAAATATATAAAAACATAATATTTTCTCCATCTCTGTTCTTACCTTACCAATCCCTAACAATTAGTTTTCTCAAACCACTGTTGCTCATAAACTGCTCTCTTGAAGCACAGCCAATAGCCTTACTACATAGAGTGTGCTCACATCATAGTCCATATACATCTCGCATATTAGCCAATTCTTTAAAGGGACAGTAAAGTGAAACGTTATTTCATTATTCAGATAGGGCTTGCTTCTTACACAATTTTACAATGTACTTCTATTATACAATTCACTTTGCTCTCCTGGTATCCTTTGTTAAAAATAATAACCTAGTTAGGATCAGGAGCAGCAATGCACTTGTGGGAGCCAGCTGCTGATAGGTGGCTGCACATATATGTCTCATCATTCGCTCAACCCAGCTCCCAGAAGTGTATTGTAGCTCTGTCAACAAAGAATACCATGAGAATGAAGTATATTAAAAAATAAATGGAAATTTGAAAGTTGTCTAAAACTCTATGCTCTATCTGAAGCATGAAAGAAAAAATCTTGGGTTTGTGCTACTTTAATTCTCATTTGTCTTTCTCACAACCCTACTATTGCAGTCCTGGCATGACAGCTCCCACCAGTCCTGTTTACAGCTCTACCACCAGGATTTATATAAATATGTATTTACCACAGTTTATCCAACACAGCCCTTGATATCACAGAACTGTTATATCAGTCTTCAATATAACTGTCTGCTAGTGCTACATGGTTCTCTTACACATTTTCTAGTAATCTCTGATCACATTCTCCCTAATAAAACAACATTACACAGCTCATCAGAGTCCTGCAGTGTATGTAACAGCTCATACTTTACAGTTCACTACCATATTAGTCTGTATAACACCCTGTACAACACAAAGTGTTCATATGACAGCAACTGATAAATACCCCTATATCACATACCCTACTACACAGCTCTCATATCATCAAGTCATTTAGCTATCATGATATGGGGGACGCATGTCTCATTACAATCTTCACACCTGTAAGGCTTTCATAACAAACTATTAAATGTGAAGCTTGTTCATATTTCAACAGTCCATTTATTTTGCAGCTTATGAGATACAGAGCCATATCCCACACTTTTTCATACAGCCCCTACTATACCACCGTCATATTTAAACACCATTCTACACGGCTGTGCTGCTACATCTCCTGGCATATAACTCTCTGATCAGACCCCGTTATACCAAGTGACCCTCTAACAGAGCTTCCTAATATCAAAGCCCATTACATAGCACTAAGAACCCCCACCCAGAGTTACACAGATCCCATCAATTACAAAGCGTTTGCATTCCAGCTCCTTGATACACAGCGATCTCATAACAGATGCCCAATGTGCAGCTACCACAGTATGCACCTTCCTCTATTGCGATCCTATATAGAAGCCTACATTTCTCCCTAACTAAAAAGTGACTGTAATACAGTTCCCTCTTCACAGTCCTCAGTACACTGCTCCCTCTTGCAGAAAGCCCTGCTGCTCCGAGCCACTAAATGACAGCATGACTCTGGTTTATTTCACTCCACGTTCTCTGTACTCATTGTCCAGGTTCTCTCCCACCCTTTCCCGTTACTGCCTAACCTTACCGAGCTCACTCAGCCGCCGCTTCTGCTCTGTCTCCTCCACAGCTAGTACTGTCTGCGCGAGCCACAAACCAGTGCGCGCCGAAACCTCGCGAGACTACGCGTGCCTTGCCCACCTCACTGGGCAAAAACCGAGAAGGAGGGGGGCGCGAGCTCGGTACTGGTAGCAAGATCGCGCGAGACTACATGGTCAGTGAAAGTCGTCATGGAGACCTTTCGTTTTCTTTCTATATTTTTTTTTTTACCTTAAAGGGACAGTAAACGCTTAGAGTCTGACATCGGAATTTGTAATATAATACACGCACAGTATAAAAAAGATTTGCATTATAATTATTTCCAACCACTTTTTCTGTAAATTTCATATGAAAATTGTAGATTTTTGTGAAAGTACAAATGACAGGCTTCACAAGCTTCGCACCCTAATTTGAGGTTTATCTTTTCTGATGAAGACAAACCATGGAGAATTTGTTTACACGATGACAGTCGAATTTGATCAATTGAAAAACAATTGCAGTAAACAAGGTGTCTATTCTAAAATAAAACACAATGTGCCTATCTATTGGCTATTGGAAGGCTGCATTAAAATGTAATTAGAAGGTATTCGGTCTCTCTTTAAAGTGATTGTAAAGTTTAATGAATTAAAGCCTAGTGTCTAAAAATAATCTTAAAAAAGGGGCACTTTAAGTCATTAAACTTTACAAAGATGCTTCTCTTTTAAAATACCGTTGCGTTATGGTAAACACATCGCTGATCCTCCGCCCGCAATCGCTAACTGTATTGAGCAGATTGATGACGAATCCGGCTTCCTCCAAACGTTGCGTGTCCTGCTTTGGCGTTCAGCTCGTGAGGCACGCAACAATATGCTAAAGAAGGTAGGAGATGCAGGCGGAGGATAGGCGGTATGTTTACCATAACGCAATGGTAAGTATTTTAAAAAGAAGCCTCTTTGTAAAGGTTAATTAATTAAAGTGCGCCTGTTTTTAAGAGTTTTTTTTTAGATACTGGGCTTTAATTTCTTAAAGTTTACAATCACTTTAAGACTGAAAATTTAAAAAAAGATCTTAAAAGTTTTTTTTGTTTTTTTTTGCATTGTGCATTCCTGCTCCTGAGCCTACTTAGGTATGCCATTCAACAAAGGATACCAAGAGAACAACACAAATGAGATAATGGAAATAAACGATAGTGGTTGTTTACAATTATATGCTGTATCTGAATCATGAATGGAAGGGGAAAAAACGGGTTTCATGTCCATTAAAAAAAGAGAATAAGGTGTTGTGTTACGCACAGATATAAATAAATGTGTTAGGATATGGCGAGTTTACAAAATCTAGGAAATTTCAGGGTGAAAAATGCTCACTGATAATGCAAAACTTAAAAAATGCATTCACCCAAAAGGTGCAAACAAAAATACATACATTCCATAACTAGGGCCTTTTTAACCCCTTCAGTGCCTAGCCATTTCACACTCCTAAATCTGTTTTTAGTTATTTTCCCTATCAGCTTCACTATTTATTTATTTTTTTGTAATACTTGTTTTTTCATCAGATCAGACACTTTTTAAAAAAATAACAGTTTGCAGAAATAACCACATCTGGAAAAAGCTACCATATAAAATGGCAAAAAATGTGTTACAGTTTTTGCGTCTTTTTTTTAAAGTGTAGTTGTATCTTTTTATATAGTGTACATAGCAAACAACATAATGAGAATCATTGTTTCCTAAATCAAACATATATTCCTCATAGTACCTCAGTTCACCTCCTTAAAACACACACCTATCTATCATCTATCTATCTAGTACTTGTAAAGCGCAAACTAATCACCCGTGAGGGTCTCAAGGCACTAAAGGAGGTGAAAAAGAGGGGGGCTGAGGGAAGATGATTCAGTCGAAGAGCTAGGTCTTGAGGTCCTTCCTGAAGTTAGTAAGGGAGGTGGATTGTCTGAGGTGCAGCGGGAGGGTGTTCCATGTCTTTGCTGCCATATAGGAGAAGGATCTTCCTCCAGCCGTTGTTTTCTTGATGCGGGGGATGACTGCGAGTGCCTGGTAGGCAGAGCGGAGTTGTCTGGAGGAGGTGTAGAAATTGACGGTTGATGTATTCGGGACCGATGTTGTGGAGGGCCTTGAATGCGTGGGTTAGGGGCTTGAAGGTGATTCTCTTGTTGAAGGGGAGCCAGTGCAGTTTCCTTAAGTGTTCGGTAATGTGGCTTTTGCGAGGGATGTCGAGGATGAGTCTGGCCGAGGTGTTCTGGATGTGTAGCAGTCGTTACAAACAATTGTAATTTAAAAAATAAAATAAATTATTTGTGGTCACTTTGAACCTTCTTACAATTTATACAGAAAATGAATAGAAATAAAATACTTAAAAACCCATTTTTTTTCTTTCGTGATTCAGAAAGAGCATACAATTTTAAATAACTTTCCAGTTTATCTTTATAATCAAATTCGCTTGGTATCCTTTGTTGATGGAGGACCAAAGCACTACTAGAAGCTACGTAAACACATTCAGTGACCCTATGACAGGAGGCATATATCTGCACCCACCAATCCCAGTAGTGGATTACTGCTTCTGAGCCTACCTAGGTATGCTTTTCAACATAAGATACCAAAAGAACAACGCAAATTAGATAATAGAAGTCAATTGGAATTTTTTTTTTCAATTGCATGCTGTATGTGAATCATGAAAGTTTAATTTTGACTTTGCTTTAATGTTCAATGTTGCATCATTTTAAGAACTGCACAGCATTCTGTTTTCACAGAACCATTTGTTCCAACATCATCAAAAATGAACTAATCATTTACATTGGTAAATACCATTAGTACAATACTAAGTACTTGTGCATTTGTAGTAAAAAAGTGGCACAATCTGTACTTTGAAGTTGCCGCTTCATATCAAAGTCATGAGCAATTTACACTAGAGAGTGAAAAAGAGATGACGACTGATTAATAATTGAGACACTCCCTTAGTTAAATATATATTCGGTTTGAGATAAAGCTCAGTGTGTATGCCCCGATAAATACAGATTTTTAAATATATTCTGAATTATGAGTCATTTTAATTTTTGTCAAAATATCATTATTATTATCATTTATTTGTATAGCACCGCAAAAATCTGTATATATTACTCCTTAATACATGCGTTTGATTGTTTTATTTCATATTGTTGTGTAATGTTAAAAACGGTACAAACATTTATGAGAAAACATTATTAGTACAATTTTTTTATCCCAATACATTACCATTTTGATTGACCATAAAGTTTTCTTGAAAATAATAAATATGTTGCTCCCATCAGCAAACCCTTTTTAACAAAAAAGAGGAACATAACCCAACATCAGATCCTACAAGTAAGAAAAGTGTTAGGTTTCTATAAAAAGATGGGAGAGCTACAAAAAAGGTGAAGTCATATCACTTGTTGGAACATGGATTAAGGAGAGGAGGTGTTGGGGGGTATATTGGGCTTAAAGGGCCATAATACCCAAATGTTTAAACACTTGAAAGTGATGCAGCATAGCTGTAAAAAGCTGACTAGAAAATATCACCTGAACATCTCTATGTAAAAAAGAAAGATATTTTACCTCAAAAGTTCCTCAGTAGCCACATCCCATTGTAAAGGATTTCTAAGCAGCATATCAGTATGTCTGTCCCGGGACAGCCGAAGGGATGAGCCTCATGCACTCTCATCTTATTTCCCTATTTAGCTTAAAGGGACATCCCAGCCCAAATTAAAATGCACATGGATGCATTTCAGTTTTGAATAGAAGCATTTTTGTAATATACATGTATTAGCAAAAATGCTTCTAATAAAAGCTATAGCTGTTTAAAATGTGTACTTAAGTATGCTCCGTGCACAAGCATTTTAAACACAGCACTTGCTCAGAGAGCCTAAGTTGCTTTTATCATCTGGTAATGTCTCAATTTGTTTATGGCTCACATGATACAAGCCCCACTGGTGTTCTGAGCAGTTGCAGTATTTAAAATGCTGGTTCACTGAGAATATCTAGCTTAGTTTCACATGCACGTGCAGAGAAAAATGCTCACACTAAAACAGTGATAACTTTTCCCAGACGCATTTTTGCCAATACATGTATATTGCAAATTTGTTTCTATTCAAAGATGTAATTCATCTATGTGCATTTAAATTTTGACTGGAATGTCCCTTTAAGGAAGTTTACAATGAAATCTCATGAGAGTTAAGTCAAATCTCATGAGATCACAGTAAAATAGTTCACAACCTCAGCACTGTTGATGCTGATTGGCTGCTGTTCATTTCTTCATTTTTTTATTTTTTTTTACCTGCAGCTGAGCAGCAGCTGAGTATAACTTTTTACACAGAACTTACTCTGCTGAGCTGAGGAGATTGTGAGGTAAAATATCTTCCTTTTTTACATAGAGATGCTCAGGTGATATTTTCCTGTCAGCTTTTACAGTTATACTGCATCAGTTTCAAGGGATTTAGCATATGACTATTATGTCCCTTTAAGAGGTGTTTCAGTGGAAATATTTTGTGTAGTAGGGAGAGTGTCCTAAGTGCTGGAGGTCCTATGAGCTCTAGGGGGTTTCACTGGGAAATCATGTAGAGAGGGTGTCTTAGGTGCTTGGTATCCTTGGGTGCTAGGAGGTTTCCCTGTGGAAATCATGTTGGGAAGTAGCCTTAGCTTCGGAGAATCCATTGGGTGCTAGATTGTTTCACTATGGAAATTATGTAGGGAGGGCATCTTAGATGCTGGGGGATCTCATGGGTGCTAGGAGGTTGCACTGTGGAAACCATCTAAAGAGGTTGTATTTGGTGCTGGGGATCCCATGAGTGCTAGGAGGTGTTACTGTGAAAATTATTTAGGTAGGGTGTATTTTGTGCTAGGGGTCCGATGGGTGCTAAGATGTTTTACAGGATGAATTGTGAAGGGAGGGTTCCTTAGGAAACTAATTTAGATGGTAGGTTATTTCAATTGGGAATCACCCTAAAGAGTTGTAAAACTTCAAAATGGAGTAATTAATGCCCTATTTAAAAAAACAATGGCCTAGATTACAAGTGGAACACTATTTATAGTGCAGAGTGTGCTATCTGTATTACGGGCCCACACTAAGAATAGCCCAAATCTCATATTACAAGTCCATGGTAAAAAAGAATTACCAGAGAATGTTTAATGCAGTCCACATATCTTTAGTGCAGCATATACTTTTCAATGGATAGTGCGGGTGCACTAAATATTGCTCAAATTACAAGTTGTGAGTTATTTGTTGCGCTCAGCGCTAAAAAATAATTAAAGCAACTTGAGATCTCAAGTAAAGTAGGGCTAGAATAAAAGTATGTACATATTTGTATGTATGTGTATGTACTATATATGTGCACACATACATATATACATACACAGACACACACATATATATATATATATTTATAAATAAAAAGTAGAATACATCTACAACTAGTGTAGCTGTAAGCTTTTTGGTATAGGGTACGCAAAGTCTAAGCACAATACATGTAAATGTGCATACCCAGTTTAATTATAAATATGTATGTATTGATATATACACAAAATTAAGCGTGCACATATAAGGACATAAATGTGCGTATGTTCTGAGGGTATAGAGAGAATAAAGATATAAAGAGATAAATATATATCTATATATACATACACATATGCACCTAAATACAAAAGGACATAAAAATAGCTGCTATGAATAAAGCATCCAGTGTGCGGGAAAACCTTTTCCTAGTAATCCCTAAAATGAAGAAATAAAAATGAAGAGTGCTGGGTGAAATTCCACTAAAAAATACAAATAGATGCATGTACATATACAGGGTGTATGATAGTTGCCAATTCTGTGGTATAATAGTATGAATTCTATATAAAAAAAAACAACACACACACATAAAGTTCCAAATGATATGAAAAATGAATGAATATTGAGAGAAAACTTCATACAGTCAATGAAAATCTGATATCCAAAAGAGTTCTAGTATTGTACTTACTAGACACCCCCTCAATCATATGAGGTATGGTAGAAGATGCTGCCTGCATGTGCTATGATTGTTCAGTATTTGATTGCACAATATGAAAATCTTCCCCTCTGTGCCAGTAGAAATCCTTCCACCGATTTCTGGTATATGTCTACACCGGTCTGTAGGATGTGTATATACACACACAATCCCCTCAAAGGATAGTGATTGATGTCCGTTTGATGTAATATGAATAAAAAGAGGAATAGCAAAAAATAGCGTAATCCTGTTTATTATTAAGTGAACAAATAATAACAGCAAATTTCACACTTACATTTATAGACCACAATGACAATGAGGTAACTGTGAGGCATAAAACAAGTATAAAACTTTTACAGATCTGTAATGCTCTTTCCTCCACTGTATGGAAAACAATAGGGCTGGAAAAATTAGGCTTGTAGTTTCGACCGGTTGCGGTTATACTGTGTAATTGTTCTTGAAGCAGAGAGTCAATTCCGACAAAAAAGTCGGTGCCCGGTATGTAAGCACCAATACCTGATATATATATATATATATATATATATATATATATATATATACACATATATATATATATATATATATATATATATATATATATATATATATATATATAAAATAATGAGGAGTGCACTTTCTTGTTACCTGGCCAACATGGCCCATACAGTTACTTTGTGCTTATTTCTGCCTCTATTTATGTTGGTTTTAGTATTATTTTTTGTTTGCTTATCTCATCCCATTGTGCCTGTCATATTATGTATTATAATGAGGTATTCCATATAAACTTAGAATGCATACTATGTATCAACCATCTTTATATCCTGCTGTAAATATGTATTTATATTATTTATGCACTGTTGTTTGTGTACTTGGCCAGCCTCATTTGTTGCTAGGGGAGTGTCCTCACTTTGTGGGTGGCACCCTACCTGGAGAGCTAGTGATTGGCTGACCTACCTACTTAAGGGTGTCTGGTGTGGGTTTGTTCATATTGTTTCTTTGTATGTCTGAAGAAGGGGCTAACCCCCCGAAAACGTTCACATATTGGAATTACATTTCTGAAAAGTCCTGGCGAGTGCACTCCTCATTATTTTCTATTTACTTATCTGTTGCCCCCTGGGCATTTGAACTGGATTTCTGGAGTGCTTGTCTATCCTGAACTTTTATATATATATATATATATATATATATATATATATATATATATATATATACAGTGGATATAAAAAGTCTACACACCCCTGATAAAATGTCAGGTTTCTGTGATGTAAAAAAATGAGATAAAGATAAATCATTTCAGAACTTTTTCCACCTTTAATGTGACCTATAAACTGTACAACTCAATTGAAAAACAAACTGAAATCTTTTAGGTAAAGGGAAATAAAAAAAAAAAAAAAAATATGGTTGCATAAGTGTGAACACCCTTTTATAACTCGGGATGTAACTGTGTTCAGAATTAAGCAATCACATTCAAAATCATGTTAAATAGGAGTCATTACACACCTGTCATCATTTAAAGTGCCTCTGATTAACCCCAAATAAAGTTTAGCTGTTCTAGTAGGTCTTTCCTGACATTTTGTTAGTCGCATCCTACAGCAAAAGCCATGGTCCGCAGAGAGCTTCTAAAGCATCAGAGGGATCTCATTGTTAAAAGGTATCAGTCAGGAGAAGGGTACAACAGAATTTCCATGGCATTAGATATACCATGAAACACAGTGAAGACAGTCATCATCAAGTGAAGAAAATATGGTGCAACAGTGACATTACTAAGAACTGGATGTCCCTCCAAAATTGATGAAAAGACGAGAAGAAAACTGGTTTGGGAGGCTGCCAAGAGGCCTACAGCAACATTAAAGGAGCTGCAGGAATATCTGGCAAGCACTAGCTGTGTGGTACATGTGACAACAATCGCCCGTATTCTTCATATGTCTGGGCTATGGGGTAGAGTGGCAAGACGGAAGCCTTTTCTTACAAAAAAAACCATCCAAGCCCGGCTAAATTTTGCAAAAACACATCTGAAGTTTCCCAAAAGCATGTTGCAAAAGGTGTTCTGATCTGATGAAACCAAAGTTGAACTTTTTGGCCATAATTCCAAAAGAAATGTTTGGCGCAAAAACAACACTGCATATCACCAAAAGAACACCATACCCACAGTGAAGCACGGTGGTGTCAGCATCATGCTTTGGGGCTGTTTTTCTTCAGCTGGAACTGGGGTAGAGGGAATAATGAACAGTTCCAAATACCAGTCAATATTGGCACAAAACCTTCAGGCTTCTGCTAGAAAGCTGAACATGAAGAGGAACTTCATCTTTCAGCATGACAACGACCCAAAGCATACATTCAAATCAACAAAGGAATGGCTTCACCAGAAGAAGATTAAAGTTTTGGGATGGCCCAGCCAGAGCCCAGACCTGAATCCAACTCAAAATCTGTGGGGTGATCTGAAGAGGGCTGTGCACAGGAGATGCCCTCACATTCTGACAGATTTAGAGTGTTTTTGCAAAGAAGAGTGGGCAAATCTTGCCAAGTCAAGATGTGCCATGCTGAAAAAATTATACCCAAAAAGACTGAGTGCTGTAATAAAATCAAAAGGTGCTTCAATAAAGTATTAGTTTAAGGGTGTTCACACTTATGCAACCATATTATTTTAGTTTTTTATTTTTATTTCCCTTTACCTAAAAGATTTCAGTTTGTTTTTCAATTGAGTTGTACAGTTTATAGGTCACATTAAAGGTGGAAAAAGTTATGAAATGATTTATCTTTGTCTCATTTTTTTACATCACAAAAATCTGACATTTTAGCAGGGGTGTGTAGACTTTTTATATCCACTGTATATATATATATATATATATATATATATATATATATATATATATATATATATATATATATATATATATATATATATATTCCTTTGAGTCCTTCCCAGTCAAACACCTTGTCATATACCATATCCCTTTACAAAAAATGTGAACACCATTTTGTTTTTAGAATACTTGAAATATATTCACTCAGAAGAAAATATTATATATACAGTATATATATATAAATAACTCCATATATATATATGTATATTATATATGTATATATAATTTTTTTGTATATATAAAGTGCCCTCCACTAATATTGGCACCCTTGGTAAATATGAGTAAGAAGGCTGTGAAAAGTTGGTTTTATTGTTTAACCTTTTGATCTTTTGTTAAAAAAAAATACACAAAAATACTCTTCCCTGATGGATTTCAAACAATTGCAAACACAATACAGGTTTATAAAAAAATAAAAATAAAGCTTTGTTCAATATATGTTTGGCACAATTATTGGCACCCCTATGAATTCAAATGAGAAAAATATATTTGAAGTATATTCCCATCAATATAGTACACCTGGGTGATTAGGAACAGGAAACTGTTCAATCATGACATCCTGTTTCACAGGGGTATAAATACGAGGTAACACATAGGCCAAATTCCCTTAGTCATTCATCACAATAGGCAAGACCAAGGAATATAGCTGTGATGTGCAGCAAAAGGTTGTCGAGCTTCACAAAATGGCTATAAGAAAATATCAAAAGCATTACATTAAAATACCCATTTCCACCACCAGGGAAATAATTAAGAAGTTCCAGTCAACTGGAAATGTTAAAAATAAACCTGGAAGACAACGTGTGTCTATATTGTCTCAACGCACCGTGAAGATGATGGTTTGAGTGGCCAAAATATCTCCAAGGATCATAGCCAGAGAATTGCAGAAGTCAGTTGCGTCTTGGGGTCAGAAAGTCTCCAAAACTACATTCTGACGTCACCTACATCACCACAAGTTGTTCAAAAACAAAAGTCTCTACTCTCATCCAAAAACAAACTCAAGCCTTTTCAGTTTTCCAGACACTACTGAAACTTCAAATGGGATTGGGTTTTATGGTCAGATGAAACCAAAATAGAGCTTTTTGGTAATAAACACCAGAGGTGGGTTTGGTGCACACAGAGAGGTAGCCATATGGAAATGTACCTCATGTTCACAGTTAAATATGGTGGTGGCTCTTTAATGTTTTGGGGCTGCTTTTCTGCCAGAAGACCTTGACATTTTGTTAGGATACATGGCATCATGGACTCTATCAAATATCAACAGATATTAAATGAACACCTGACTGCCTCTGCCAGAAAGATTAAAATGGACCGTGGCTGGATCCTTTAGCAGGACAATGATTCAAAACATACATCAAAAGCAACTCAAATTCAAGGTCCTGCCGATGCCATCCCAGTCCCCTGACTTGAACCCCAAAAATATGGTTGCATAAGTGTGAACACCCTTTTATAACTCGGGATGTAACTGTGTTCAGAATTAAGCAATCACATTCAAAATCATGTTAAATAGGAGTCAGTACACACCTGTCATCATTTAAAGTGCCTCTGATTAACCCCAAATAAAGTTTAGCTGTTCTAGTAGGTCTTTCCTGTTATTTTGTTAGTCGCATCCTACAGCAAAAGCCATGGTCCGCAGAGAGCTTCTAAAGCATCAGAGGGATCTCATTGTTAAAAGGTATCAGTCAGGAGAAGGGTACAACAGAATTTCCAAGGCATTAGATATACCATGAAACACAGTGAAGACAGTCATCATCAAGTGAAGAAAATATGGTGCAACAGTGACATTACTAAGAACTGGATGTCCCTCAAAAATATATTTGAAGTATATTCCCATCAATATAGTACACCTGGGTGATTAGGATCAGGAAACTGTTCAATCATGACATCCTGTTTCACAGGGGTATAAATACGAGATAACACATAGGCCAAATTCCCTTAGTCATTCATCACAATAGGTAAAACCAAGGAATATAGCTGTGATGTGCAGCAAAAGGTTGTCGAGCTTCACAAAATGGCTATAAGAAAATATCAAAAGCATTACATTAAAATACCCATTTCCACCACCAGGGAAATAATTAAGAAGTTCCAGTCAACTGGAAATGTTAAAAATAAACCTGGAAGACAACGTGTGTCTATATTGTCTCAACGCACCGTGAAGATGATGGTTTGAGTGGCCAAAATATCTCCAAGGATCATAGCCAGAGAATTACAGAAGTCAGTTGCGTCTTGGGGTCAGAAAGTCTCCAAAACTACATTCTGACGTCACCTACATCACCACAAGTTGTTCAAAAACAAAAGTCTCTACTCTCATCCAAAAACAAACTCAAGCCTTTTCAGTTTTCCAGACACTACTGAAACTTCAAATGGGATTGGGTTTTATGGTCAGATGAAACCAAAATAGAGCTTTTTGGTAATAAACACCAGAGGTGGGTTTGGTGCACACAGAGAGGTAGCCATATGGAAATGTACCTCATGTTCACAGTTAAATATGGTGGTGGCTCTTTAATGTTTTGGGGCTGCTTTTCTGCCAGAAGACCTTGACATTTTGTTAGGTTACATGGCATCATGGACTCTATCAAATATCAACAGATATTAAATGAACACCTGACTGCCTCTGCCAGAAAGATTAAAATGGACCGTGGCTGGATCCTTTAGCAGGACAATGATTCAAAACATACATCAAAAGCAACACAAATTCAAGGTCCTGCCGATGCCATCCCAGTCCCCTGACTTGAACCCCATAGAAAACCTGTGATGTGAACTGAATAGGAGGGTCCACCAGAGTCGACCTCGAAATTTGAAAGATCTGGAGAGATTCTGTATGGAGGAATGGTCTCAGATCCCTTGTTATGTATACTCCAATCTCATCAGGCTTTATAGAAGACTCAGAGCTGATATCCTGGCAAAATGAGGTAGCACAAAGTATTGTTTAGAAGGGTGCCAATAATTGTCAGGTCTATGATTACGGCTCTATGCCGAAACACGTAAGACCAGCCTTCCTGTCTTTTGTATCCTGTTTTTAAATCATAATGGAATAAAGTTTTGCTTTTTATCACATACTTTGGATGTACTCCGGACTTTTTCTATTCTTGTCAATAATTTTGCCACACATGTTTAAGATTTTTTTTTTTTTTTTTTTTTAATAAATGGTTGCAATTGTTTGATATCCATGAGAGCAAAGTATTTTTGTTTATTTTTTTGAACAAAAGATCAAAAGGTTGAACAATAATGAAAATTTTCACAGCCTACTTTGCTCATATTTACCAAGGGTGCCAATATTAGTGGATGGCACTATATATATATATATATATATATATATATATATATATATATATATATATATATATATATATATGTATGTATTAATTAAAACATAAAATTTTATTCGAAGTGAGGAAGAATGCTATTTCAAGCATTTTGTGAGTGTCGCTGGTAATCTAGGCCAAACAATAAGTCATTATATTTAAGAAATGTATGGTTGCAGAGTTATTTAAAAAGCTAAACTTTATTATCTACAACAGAGTATATACAGTACTATATGACATGGATATCAACCTGAAGTCACATAATCTTGTCCCAAAATGTGTGATTCTATCCCTTATCTCTCTGTCCACTGTAAAAGTTTTCATATGAAATAGTATTTTACTTTGACATTGGGACTTGACATCTGTTTTATAGATTTCCATTTCATAGATCTGTATCTATACTTTAGCATAATGTTTTAATTTTATGATAGAAACTGTAACAGCAATTTTACTTGCATTTAATTTACATATTTGTGTGACCTTAAGTTACTCTCCATCACCAAAAATGGAGACTGTCCCAGCATTGAAAACTAAAGGTGAATAATAGAAACATAAAGTTTTATAATTTTTACTTAGATTATTACTTTATATTAAACTAGTCCTAAAGCCCGTTCACACGGGCCATTTTTTGCAGTACAGCAGTCCCACCCCTTGCGCTCTCTCCCTCCCCCTCTCTTTTGCTCTCTCTCTCTCTCCCCCCTCTCTTTTGCTCTCTCTCTCCCCCTCTCTTTTGAACTCTCTCCCCCCCCTCTCTTTTAAGCTCTCTTTCCCCCTCTCTTTTGCGCTCTCTCTCCCCCCCCTCTCTTTTGCGCTCTCTCTCTCCCCCTCTCTTTTGCTCTCTCTCTCCGCCTCTCTTTTGAGCTCTCTCCCCCTCTCTTTTGAGCTCTCTCTCTCCCCCTCTCTTTTGCACTCTCTCTCTCCCCCCTCTCTTTTGCGCTCTCTCTCCCCCCTCTCTTTTCTGCTCTCTCTCTTCCCCTCTTTTGTGCTCTCTCTCTCCCCTCTCGTTTGCGCTCTCTCTCTCCTCCTCTCTTTTGCGCTCTCTCTCCCCCATCTATTTTGCACTCTCTCCCCCATCTATTTTGCGCTCTCTCTCTCCCCCATCTCTTTTGCGCTTTCTCCCCCTCTCTCTCTCCCCTCCCTTTTGCTCTCTCTCTCCCCCCTCTCTTTTGCGCTCTCTCTCCCCGCTCTTTTGTGCTCTCTCTCCCCCCTCTCTTTTGCGCTCTCTCCCCCCTCTCTTTTGCGCTGTCTCCCCCCTCTCTTTTGCGCTCTCCCCCCCCCCTCTTTTGCGCTCTCTCTCCCGCTCTCTCTCCCGCCCTCTCTTTTGCGCTCTCTCCCCCCTCTCTTTTGTGCTCTCTCCCCCCTATTTTGTGCTCTTTCTCTCCCCCCTCTTTTGCTCTCTCTCTCCCCCTCTCTTTTGCGCTCTCTCTCTCCCCCCTCTTTTGCGCTCTCTCTCTCCCCCCTCTCTCTCTCCCCTCCCTTTTGCTCTCTCTCTCCCCCCTCTCTTTTGCGCTCTCTCTCCCCGCTCTTTTGTGCTCTCTCTCCCCCCTCTCTTTTGCGCTCTTTCTCTCCCCCCTATTTTGTGCTCTTTCTCTCCCCCCTCTTTTGCTCTCTCTCTCCCCCTCTCTTTTGCGCTCTCTCTCTCCCCCCTCTTTTGCGCTCTCTCTCTCCCCCCTCTCTCTCTCCCCTCCCTTTTGCTCTCTCTCTCCCCCCTCTCTTTTGCGCTCTCTCTCCCCGCTCTTTTGTGCTCTCTCTCCCCTCCCTTTTGCTCTCTCTCTCCCCCCTCTTTTGCGCTCTCTCCTCCCCTCTCTTTTGTGCTCTCTCTTTTGCTCTCTCTCTCCCCCCCCCTCTCTCTCTCTCCCCCCTCTCTCTCTCTTCCCCCCCTCTCTCTCCCCCTCTCTCTCCCCCCTCTCTCTCCCCCCTCTCTCTCTCCCCCCTCTCTTCCCCCTTCTCTCTCCCCTCCTCTCTCTCTCTCTCTCCTCCTCTCTCTCTCTCTCCCCTCCTCTCTCCCCTCCTCTCTCCCCTCCTCTCTCCCCTCCTCTCTCTCTCTCCCCTCCGCTCTCTCTCCCCCTCTCTCTCCCCTCT
This sequence comes from Bombina bombina, assembly GCF_027579735.1. NCBI lineage: Eukaryota > Metazoa > Chordata > Amphibia > Anura > Bombinatoridae > Bombina > Bombina bombina. The sequence continues at coordinate 83,243,023 of NC_069502.1, read as the reverse complement.
CTATCTCTCTCCTCTCTATCTCTCTCCCTTCACACCCGGCCACGCCCCCTCCACGGCTATTCACATCCAGCCACGCCCCATTCACGCCCGACCACACACCCCGCTAACGCCCACATCTACCACAGATCAGACGACAGCTAGGGACTCAAAGGCCAGGTGTGTTTGTCCTTGTGCTGTCTACTGCGCATGACAACTTCGGACAAACACACTTGGGCCTCTAGTTATCAATGTCTGTCGGACCTGATCCGACAGTGTGGATCAGGTCCGACAGACCTCACTGAATACGGCGAGCAATACGCTTGCCGTATTCAGCATTGCACCAGCAGCTCACAAGAGCTGCTTGTGCAACGCCGCCCCCTGCAGACTCGCGGCCAATAGGCCACCAGCAGGGGGGTGTCAATCAACCCGATCGTACTCGATTGGGTTGATTTCCGGCGATGTGTGTCCGCCTGCTCAGAGCAGGCGGACAGGTTATGGAGCAGCAGTCTTTGTGACCACTGCTTCATAACTGCTGTTTCTGGCGAGCCTGCAGGCTCGCCAGAAACACGGGGCATCAAGCTCCATTTGGAGCTTGATACATATGCCCATTTGCCTTTTATATTATAGGATTACATAATGTCACTGAGTAAAAACAGGTACTTAAGATTTTGTTATACCCAAATATATTTAATGCCATCACCAGCCCTACCAAGGTTAAAACTGTAATTCCTTTTTTATGTTATCTAAAAAAGGTTTCTGTGGTTCTAACCTTGTAAATTGCTCCTATTTCCTCCCATTGTTGTTGTCTGTGGTTACTTCATGATGGGTACAGAGTAGACACTGTTAACTGTTTATATCCTCACTGAGCTGGAAACAGAAACTGCTCTTTTCACTGCTAACTACAACCTTGATAAATATACAGTAGCTTTAAAGGGACATGGAACAGTATTTATTTGGGCTAGGAAAAAGAAAAAAAAAAATCACAATTCAGACCGAGCATATAGTTAAAAAAAAAAAAAAAAAGGTTTTTAATTGACTTTGTTCGCATGGTATTCTTTGTTGAAGAGATATCTAGATAGGCAGCGTGCACATTTCTTGAGCAGTGTATGGCAGAAAAAAACAACTGCCTCCTACTGTTCTTGCACACTACTACACCTTCCTAACTGCATTTTAACAAAGAATAGCAAGAGAATGAAGTCAGTTTGATAATAGAAACATTCATTTTGTTTTTTTTTTTTATTTACACTCTATCTGAATCTTGAAAGACTTTTTGGAGTTTTATGTCCCTTTTAAGAGCTCCATTTAGAAGGGCCAGACAGACAGGGGCAGACATCTCAGTCCCTGTCTGCCCGGCATTGCAGATTTATCATTGCACAATCCACCGCATGTGCAACGCTGCCCCTCTGCTTGCTTGTGGCCAATCACTCTCAAGCAGAGGCAGACAATCTCCCTGGTCGGAGAAGTCTGAGGGGATTAAGAAATGTCACTTTACAAGTGGCATAGCAGCTTAAGAAGCTGATGACTGTTGCTTCTTAACTCTCAGCTGCAGGCTTGCTTGGGTAAACTTTCAGCTGAAGCCGCTCTGAAGCTGCATTCACAGATTCTTAAATGGAGCCCAAAGTCTGAAAATTTTCCAGACTTCTTTTCCACTTCTATGTGCTCGATTTATCAAGCAAGGGCAGACAGGGGCTTACATATTCACCCCTGTCCGCCCTAGCTCTCCTCTGGCGGGCAGCAATTCGCTGCAGGAATTTAACATTGCACACGAGCGCTATGTTGCGCTCTTGTGCATTCCCGCACCCTGTCGTGCGTGTTTGGCTGTCAATCTCCCCGGTCGGATGCTGCTTGATAAATTGTGATTGCAGGTTCTCTTGTTAGAACCTGCAGTCATAGGGAGGCGAAGGGCTTGATAAATTGAGCCCTAAGAACTGAAGAAGTGCACCGTGCAGACTTCACAAGCCTAATCCTAACACACATTTGGCCCTAGTTGGCTTCAACAAAGATGATCTGCAAAAATTAGTGACAAAATGACATTGGCATGCCTTATCTATTCCAGCAGTTGGTTCCTTCAAATAAGACAAGCGGTGCATGGCATTTGACCTTTGAAAAAAACAATTGCAGTAAACAAGGTGTTTAAAAATAAATTCACCTAGTATGTTACTTGCCTGTAGCAAACAGAGACCAATGTTTTTATGGCCCCTTGACTGCAATTAACACATATCCCCATGTTCTCTACTTATTTTTTTATTAAATATTTCTGTGTATACTCCAAAGAAAGAAGCAACTTGCACAACAAAGTATATAACAGTATTACTATGATGAAAGCAAACCAACTCAAAATGTCAATAGAACACAAGGTGTTCTTTAACCATAATATGCTCAAACAAACCTACAAAACGTAATACTCTGATGGAGTATTTTGGTAATATGACCTTATAGACATGACTCATTATAAACATTTTAATGAAAATGCTAAACAACTATAAGGAAATTATTTATATTTTAATATTGGCATTATCTGAACAGAAAAGAATGCAACACATTTTTAGGTTACCAACCATGGGCCACATTACAAGTGGAGTGCAAAATATCACTTTCATGAAGTTCACTGGTATTACAAGTTGAGCGCAATGCGAACGCAAGCTCGGGTTTGCATTGCTGGGAAGCATTGCATTCACGAGAGCATCTTCTATAGGGTCCTATGGGAGCCTCACTCTCATGCCGTCAGACACGGCATAAGAACAAGCTCAGCGTAAGTCGTGCAGCTATGGCAGCAAATTGTAAATATATATGTATATGAATATATACACATATAAACACATAAATATATCTGTATATAAGCATATACATATATATTTACAGGGAACACACAGTTCCCATAGACTGCAATGTAAAGGCACTTTTCAGTGTCTTTTTTTTCTAACACCCAACACCCGTCAACTTTAGCCCCCAAAAACTGCTAAGTGCAGTTACTTTATTAAAAATTAAGATGCTACTGTATATGTGTATATTACACTGTATTTTGGGGGCATTTGGTGGACATTTATAAAGTGAACCAGAGATCTGATCTCTGGTTAATGTTATAAGTGCTAATTGCTACCGGGAGCTCGTGTTAGCAATAACCAGCCACTTGAAATGGCTGGTTATTTATCGCGCATTCGCAAACGGGCATATAAATTACCGCTGCACTGGTAATCTAGGCCTATATGTCCACCCAGCGAGTCAACTAAGAGACCCAAGATCTAAACAAAAGGCACCACAGATAAGATGGATAAATGACTAAACACAAAAAAAGAAAAGAGACTAAACAATGAAGGGTACAAATAATTTATTATATTTGTCAACAAATTTGCATACATCTGTAGTGAGTAGGGTAGCCAGCTGCCCTCAATCAAACTACTGAACAATGTGTAGGTGACTGGTTAAGAAGGTCTGTGAGGTCACACAATGCCACCCACAAAAGCTCTATATTAGACCCCACTCTTGATCCTACCATGTATACTTTTCACACCTATTACCCCATGGGTGCAGGTAACATACAAATCAATTATTGTACCACTTTGATTGCCAGTAACACATGTATACAGTAAAGATGTGTGTCCCCCCTTGACTGTCCCTTACCTTTTCTGCGTCATATTTGTAATGCATTGAGGCATATGAGATTTTATACATTTAACCCTTGTGGACTTTAAATAAAACTGGGCATATTGATATACGTGTCCAGTATTTTTGTGAAGATTTTACTGTACAGCCTGCAAAAAAACTGGACTGTCCGGTTGAATACGGGACACCTGGCAACGCTAGTAGTGAGCATTATTTTACAAATATGGAGGGGCATTGCCAGGATACTGTAAGCCGTAAGAATTTACATTGAGAATGAAACAAAATGGCACCAATTAACAGCAGTCTGTCTATCTTTATATTACAATCCTGAAAAGGCTGCTGATCTATTTATACAGGAAAGGGCTTTTAAAACTGTAACTACCGTTCTAGGCTTATAGATGTCCCATGGCACATTTGAAATATTATTGCCCCAGGGTTGTAGCTCATGGCTGTCCCTTCAGTGATGCCACTATCACATACATAATATTTATTTAAAGGAAACAAATTCTGCATTTACTTTATAGCTCAGCATAAAATAAACATTATGTTTAGGAATATAACTTCAAGTACATTAAATGTTTTTAATTTAACAGGAAGTAGGAAATATTTTTTTAAAGAACTGTAGCATATGGGAGTTAAAGAATGTCTGGAATGTATCTTTATGACCTTGATATAAGGATCCTCTGGAAAGAAGAAACCAATATACATTGCATAGCAGTTTAGAAGACAAAGGTAACTGGGGCCTTTTCTCTAGTGTGCAGTGATAGAATATAAAGCAACACAGAATATTTCTGTAATTAAAAAAAGGAAATGTTCTGAAAGAATGTAGATAAATTTGTGTTTAAATTAGAATTACATTATTAAGTTAAAATGCGATACAATTCATTAGACCACTTCCTATACCTCACAATATGTCTGGGACTGGGAAGTCTAGGCTTTGAGAGGGAGTTTTGGAAGTAGCTGCAGGGGTGGAGTCATGGATGTGCAGGGGTGGGGCATAAATCATTTGTGCCTGAGGGTCTGAACAGTTTCTCATTTCAACACGGATTCAGGGACATTTGTACTGAAATAAAAGGAGGGGGAAGCAGGGCAAAACTCCCAGACAGTGACAATATTTGGGAAGGTTTGGAGCTCTAGCTTTCGCTTTCTATCTTTCTTTGGCCAGACTCCAATCCACCTATATTCTGGTACAAAATATTTAAAATGTCTATTTTTAGTTTTTTTTTAAATTCAAAGCAATTTAAATTTGTCTATTTCACACCGACATATCAGAAACTTTGAAAATCTGGAACAATTAGGGTGGGCTCATTTAGGACCCTGAACCCAACCATTGCACTCCATCCTAAAGGCAAAAGAGACACATAGACATATACAAGTGACTTGGGCACTATTTTATTATTTAAGGCACCATATTCCCCATGTACTGCCTGTGTCCCATGGTACCACCAGGACCCATTATCCAACCAATCAGAAAACAGCAGTTTTTACAGTATTAGTGGACTTTCTAATTCAAAACAGCCTTAACTTCTTGAAAATACATTTTGGTATGTTTTGAGCATTACATTTTGGCTATTTGCACACTTTTTTCAATATTAAAGGGTCACTAAACACTTTTTTTTTGTTCCACCTTATGAAGGAATAGGACCCTGAAACAAATTGGCCTAGATTACAAGTGGAGCACAACCTATAGTGTATGATGTGTTATTGTTATCGCGAAATAAGAATAGCGTTTAATATGGTATTACAAGTAAATAGTAAAGTTTAACCAAATAATCTTAAAGGGACAAGAAACCCCAAACTAATTATTCATTCTGTTTGTATCCTTTGCTGAAAAGCATACCTAGGTAGTCTCAGGAGCAGCAATACACTACTGGGAGCTAGGTGATGATAGGTGGCTGCACATGTATGCCTCTTGTCACTGGCTCACCTGATGTGTTCAGCTAGCTCCCAGTTGTGCATTACTGCTCCTTCATAGAGGTAAATTAGAAAGTTGTTTAAGGGGGGAACTTCCGGGCAGCGACCATGACAGGTCGCAATGCTGTGAGCTGGTGCTAGCGATCGAGCTTATCTTCCAAATATCATCAGCTATATGAGGCATCTACAGATTCTAATTGAAGATTATGCTTATTCTAACTACCAGAATTGATAAATATTTACGATCCAGCTCTAGTGTTCCGGGACTTATACAGAGACAATTTGTGAAGGAGAGTGAGGCCTCATCTAAACCCCCCTCGGCGGTTACATCCCTGTACCCGCTGAGTAAACATTGCTATCTCGTTCGTCACTGCAATATTTCCCTACCCGTGAGTTTAACCAGTATCAGTGCTCGCACCGTTAGCTTACAAGTAAGAATGGCGGATGCAGGCACTCTTACCTAGGTACCTGATACAGGTTGACAGCCAAGTCGATTCCTCTACTACATCTGAGACTGACGATGTGACTCACAGTATTACCTGCAGCACAACTAACCATCTTCGATTGCCACCTGTTTGTAAAAAATATGTTGCCCCATCTCCTACTCTAGCAAGAAGCAACATGGCGTCCCACGTGGTAGGACGGAGGAGATCGACCGTATCTGAACCTACAAGATCTGGGTGGCCGGTGGATGCTGCTCCTGAGGCATTTTCTATATTTGTTTCAGTTGAAGAGGAATCACTGAATCCCACGGCTCACATAACAGCTTGTATTGCAGAGCCAGCAGAGGTCCAGCCCTTAACTCACTTACCTACTATCGTTTGCACAAAGAAGCCCATACTCCGTTGTGCTCCAGAGGACGAGATGTTACAGGATGAAAACAAGAAAGAGCAATCTCGAGATCCATTACCCAGTGGAGGTTGGTACGAGAAAGGCGATAAACTTCAAAGAGACCCAGTACCCAAAGATAATATTGAAGCAACGGCGAAACTCTTGGCAGCATACAGTGAGGTATCGGCCTACATAAAGAACCCTTGCAGACAAACTACTATTTCTATATTGGGGTGTATCGCTGGCTTCAGGAGACACACTAGTACTATGGTTGTGCACAGCACTAAACAGAGTAAGCAGTGGAACAAGACTTTTACACTAATTAGGCTGAAGCCTCCTCCAACGCTTTACCTTGGAACTTATATCCTGAAAACCGGAGTAGGTTAAATATGACTCTAGTTAAGTGTTTCTCCCAGCTCCTGTTCCAACCTGTAAGACTGTGGTAAGCTCCGTTTGAGAAGATGAGACTGATCATCTTTCCTTCATCTTCATCTGATCTGACACCATTGCTAGCAATAGATTTGTCACTGCTATTTTGATCTGTTCTCACTAAGTTTTATGCTTTTATATGTCATACCACTATAGAGTAGTTATTATAAAAGTTACTTCACTGCTATTACAGAGGTTTACATTTTCTTTACCCCTGTTATGCTGCTAGCTGATTCAATAATCTATAGCTACTAACGCTCTCAGAGGCTCTCCAGTATGTGATGGTCACCCTAACTGTCCCTTCTGGACTACTGTATGGTGTGTTGTCCTGTTGGCGGCCGAGACAGGGCAAGACACTCTGTTCATCTCAACATTGTATAGAGGTGGGAGCACATTTTATCCTCAATATTTTCCCCTCTGTAGAGCTATTATCATACTACTACATACAGCTGTTTGGTCATGTATTTACATTATGCAAGGACAGTATTCTTACAGTTAGTGAGCAGTAACCTATCAACAGAAGATTGCACCCTAATTTATCTTACGGTTAACGAACCACAAGAGCCCTTCTATAAATTCTCTAGGTTGTACAGTCTCATACTCTTTCAGATATTGCTGGAGAACCCCTTTAACTGATTACCTCAAGTTGTTTTACCCAGCTTGTTCTTATTCTTATATATATATATATATATATATATATATATATATATATATATATATATATATACACTTTATAGCGGTACTATAAGACATACTTATCTATACAAAATGACATACTAAGATCTATTTATCCGCCACATACAGTTGCCCTTTAATTATATATGCGGCTATCCGGCCTGCTCCTCATATATCTCGAGTGGGTGAAACTTCATCGATCTGTACCCAGGATTGAGAGGATTACTTTGACAGATGAGCTGATAGATTATAAACCCTATAATGCTATTCCCTATACCCCCCCCCCATATTTTATGCCTCTAATACCTAATAGTGACAGCATATTTCATACGTTTTGTTTTTTTCACACTAAGCTGATGTCATTAGTTACATTAGAATATCAAAATAAAAACTTAAAAAGACAAATAAATAAAATGAGGTTCTTTGGAGATCCAAGAGTGGTCTCCATGCTTGAAATAGTCTCCTACATATCTTATTATATGTTTATGGATGGGGTTCAAAAGTGACCTCCTGTGTCATTTAGGAGATATTTAGAACACTAGGCATTCTATCTGTGCATTGTGTCTATAGAGCTTCCTCTAGAAATATACTATGCTTAATTAAAGTGCTATGTTATGTGATGCCTGTATGTCATTATCATTGTGTTTTGTTTTACATTTTTTTGAACCTCAAGTAAAAAAAAAGTTGTTTAAAAATGTATGAACCTCATGTGATCATATATGTATGTACAAATCAAAGTGTATACTCTGTTGGATCTTAAATAAAGATTTAAAAAAATAAATAAAAAAAATGTATGAACCATGGATGAAAAATGTTGTGTTTCAAATACCTTTGGTGTTGCCGTTGCCGTTTTAGCACACCCTATATTTTAAATGGATAGAGCAGGGTGCACTATTATCACTCATATTACAGGTGAGTTAAATGGACAGTATACACAATTTTTCATATAACTGCATGTAATAGACACTACTATAAAGAAGAATATGCACAGATACTGATCTAAAAATCCCGTAAAAAACCTTTGAAAAACTTAATTAGAAGCTCACAGTTTAGCACTGGAGCCTGCAGGAGTTTGTAAACGTGTGTATCTGGCACTGTGGGGCTTGGTTAGAAGTCTAAAAATCAGCACAATGTTCTTAAAAAATAAGCAAAACTATACATTTTTATAAATACACTCCCAGATGGGCTATATAAATGACTCATCTACAAAAAATGTATGCAAAGAAAAATCTAGTGTAAAATGTCCCTTTAACTGTTCGAAACTGCACTGGAAAATGTAGCACTCTTGGGCACTTAAAGGGACATGAAGCCCAATTTTTTTCTTTCATGATTTAGGTAGAACATACAATTTTAAACAACTTTCCAGTTTACTTCTATTATCAAATTTGTTTCATTCTCTTGGTATAATTTGTGGAAGGAGCAGCAATGCACTACTGGTTTCTAACTGAACACATGGGTGAGCTAATGACAATCGGTATATATATGCAGCCACCAATCAGCAGCTAGAACCTAGGTTATTTGCTGCTCCTGAGCTTGCCAAGATAAACCTTTCAGCAAAGGATAACACAAAAAGGAAGCAAATTAAATAATATAAGTAAATTGGAAAGTTGTTTAAAATTGTATTCTCTATCTGAATCATGAATGTCTAATTATGGCCTAGATTTAGAGTTGGGCGGTAGCCGTCAAAACCAGCGTTAGAGGCTCCTAACGCTGGTTTTTAACGCCCTCTGGTATTTGGAGTCAGTCATTAAAGGTTCTAACGCTCACTTTCCAGCCGCAACTTTTCCATACCGCAGATCCCCTTACGTCAATTGCATATCCTATCTTTTCAATGGGATCTTTCTAACTCCGGTATTTAGAGTCGTGTCTGGAGTGAGCGTTTGAAATCTAACGACAAAACTCCAGCCGCAGAAAAAAGTCAGTAGTTAAGAGCTTTCTGGGCTAACGCCGGTTTATAAAGCTCTTAACTACTGTGCTCTACAGTACACTAACACCCATAAACTACCTATGTACCCCTAAACCGAGGTCCCCCCACATCGCCGCCACTCTATTAAATTTTTTTAACCCCTAATCTGCCGACCGCCACCTACGTTATCCTTATGTACCCCTAATCTGCTGCCCCTAACACCGCCGACCCCTATATTATATTTATTAACCCCTAATCTGCTGCCCCCGCTATCACTGACCCCTGCATATTATTATTAACCCCTAATCTGCCGCTCCGTACACCGCCGCTACTTACATTATCCCTATGTACCCCTAATCTGCTGCCCCTAACACCGCCGACCCCTATATTATATTTATTAACCCCTAACCTGCCCCCCACAACGTCGCCTCCACCTGCCTACACTTATTAACCCCTAATCTGCCGAGCGGACCGCACCGCTACTATAATAAAGTTATTAACCCCTAATCCGCCTCACTCCCGCCTCAATAACCCTATAATAAATAGTATTAACCCCTAATCTGCCCTCCCTAACAACGCCGACACCTAACTTCAATTATTAACCCCTAATCTGCCGACCGAATCTCGCCGCTACTGTAATAAATGGATTAACCCCTAAAGCTAAGTCTAACCCTAACCCTAACACCCCCCTAAGTTAAATATAATTTAAATCTAATGAAATAAATAAACTCTTATTAAATAAATTATTCATATTTAAAGCTAAATACTTACCTGTAAAATAAACCCTAATATAGCTACAATATAAATTATAATTATATTATAGCTATTTTAGGATTTATATTTATTTTACAGGTAACTTTGTATTTATTTTAACCAGGTACAATAGCTATTAAATAGTTAAGAACTATTTAATAGCTAAAATAGTTAAAATAATTACAAAATTACCTGTAAAATAAATCCTAACCTAAGTTACAATTAAACCTAACACTACACTATCAATAAATTAATTAAATACAATACCTACAATTATCTACAATTAAACCTAACAGTACACTATCAATAAATGAATTAAATACAATATCTACAAATAAATACAATTAAATAAACTAACTAAAGTACAAAAAATCATCCTACCTTGTCTTCACCATACCAGGTTCACCGATCCGTCCTGGCTCCAAAATCTTCATCCAAGCCCAAGCGGGGGCTAGACATCCATCATCCGACGGCTGAAGAAGTCCAGAAGAGGGTCCAAAGTCTTCATCCTATCCGGGAAGAAGAGTAGATCCGGACCGGCAACCATCTTCTTCCAAGCGGCATCTTCTATCTTCATCCGATGAGGACCGGCTCCATCGTGAAGACCTCCAGCGCGGACCCATCTTCTTCCGACGACGTCCAACTGAAGAATGACGGTTCCTTTAAGGGACGTCATCCAAGATGGCGTCCCTTGAATTCCGATTGGCTGAGAGGATTCTATCAGCCAATCGGAATTAAGGTAGGAAAATTCTGATTGGCTGATGGAATCAGCCAATCAGAATCAAGTTCAATTCGATTGGCTGATCTGATCAGCCAATCAGATTGAGCTTGCATTCTATTGGCTGATCGGAACAGCCAATAGAATGCGAGCTCAATCTGATTGGCTGATTGAATCAGCCAATCGGATTGAACTTGATTCTGATTGGCTGATTCCATCAGCCAATAAGAATTTTCCTACCTTAATTCCGATTGGCTGATAGAATCCTATCAGCCAATCGGAATTCGAGGGACGCCATCTTGGATGACATCCCTTAAAGGAACCGTCATTCTTCAGTTGGACGTCGTCGGAAGAAGATGGTTCCGCGCTGGAGGTCTTCACGATGGAGCCGGTCCTCATCGGATGAAGATAGAAGATGCCGCTTGGAAGAAGATGGTTGCCGGTCCGGATCTACTCTTCTTCCCGGATAGGATGAAGACTTTGGACCCTCTTCTGGACTTCTTCAGCCGTCGGATGATGGATGTCTAGCCCCCGCTTGGGCTTGGATGAAGATTTTGGAGCCAGGACGGATCGGTGAACCTGGTATGGTGAAGACAAGGTAGGATGATCTTCAGGGGCTTAGTGTTAGGTTTATTTAAGGGGGGTTTGGGTTAGATTAGGGGTATGTGGGTGGTGGGTTGTAATGTTGGGGGGGGTATTGTATGTGTTTTTTTACAGGCAAAAGAGCTGAATTTCTTGGGGCATGCCCCGCAAAGGGCCCTGTTCAGGGCTGGTAAGGTAAAAGAGCTTTGAACTTTTGTAATTTAGAATAGGGTAGGGCATTTTTTTATTTTGGGGGGCTTTGTTATTTTATTAGGGGGCTTAAAGTAGGTGTAATTAGTTTAAAATTGTTGTAATATTTTTCTAATGTTTGTAAATATTTTTTTATTTTTTGTAACTTAGTTCTTTTTTATTTTTTTGTACTTTAGTTAGTTTATTTAATTGTATTTATTTGTAGGTATTCTATTTAATTAATTTATTGATAGTGTAGTGTTAGGTTTAATTGTAGATAATTGTAGGTATTGTATTTAATTAATTTATTGATAGTGTAGTGTTAGGTTTAATTGTAACTTAGGTTAGGATTTATTTTACAGGTAATTTTGTAATTATTTTAACTATTTTAGCTATTAAATAGTTCTTAACTATTTAATAGCTATTGTACCTGGTTAAAATACAAAGTTACCTGTAAAATAAATATAAATCCTAAAATAGCTATAATATAATTATAATTTATATTGTAGCTATATTAGGGTTTATTTTACAGGTAAGTATTTAGCTTTAAATAGGACTAATTTATTTAATAAGAGTTAATTTATTTCGTTAGATTTAAATTATATTTAATTTAGGGGGGTGTTAGGGTTAGGGTTAGACTTAGCTTTAGGGGTTAATCCATTTATTACAGTAGCGGCGAAATTCGGTCGGCAGATTAGGGGTTAATAATTGAAGTTAGGTGTCGGCGATGTTAGGGAGGGCAGATTAGGGGTTAATACTATTTATTATAGGGTTATTGAGGCGGGAGTGAGGTGGATTAGGGGTTAATAACTTTATTATAGTAGCGGTGCGGTCCGCTCGGCAGATTAGGGGTTAATAAGTGTAGGCAGGTGGAGGCGACGTTGTGGGGGGCAGATTAGGGTTTAATAAATATAATATAGGGGTCGGCGATGTTAGGGCAGCAGATTAGGGGTACATAGGGATAATGTAAGTAGCGGCGGTTTACGGAGCGGCAGATTAGGGGTTAATAATAATATGCAGGGGTCAGCAATAGCGGGGGCGGCAGATTAGGGGTTAATAAGTGTAAGGTTAGGGGTGTTTAGACTCGGGGTAAATGTTAGAGTGTTAGGTGCAGACGTAGGAAGTGTTTCCCCATAGGAAACAATGGGGCTGCGTTAGGAGCTGAACGCGGCTTTTTTGCAGGTGTTAGGTTTTTTTTCAGCTCAAACAGCCCCATTGTTTTCTATGGGGGAATCGTGCACGAGCACGTTTTTGAAGCTGGCCGCGTCCGTAAGCAACTCTGGTATCGAGAGTTGCAGTGGCGTTAAATATGCCTGTACGCTCCCTTTTTGGAGCCTAACGCAGCCATTCTGTGAACTCTCAATACCAGAGTTATTTAAAAGGTGCAGCCAGAAAAAAACCAGCGTTAGCTACGCTGGTCGTTACCGACAAAACTCTAAATCTAGGCGTATGACTTTACTGCTCCTTTAAAGTAAAGTGTTAACTGTTTAATAGATGCATAAAAAACACATGCATGATATGCCTATAGTTATACATATTAAATACAAGATAAAGTTGTTTTTTTATTGAAAAAATATTTTAACAGTGAATTAAAGGGATATGGTATATATCAAGGTGTTGAACTAGAAAGGGATCAAAGTTGTATATATTTGTATGTGTAGCTGTATGTGTGTATGCATATGTGTATGTGTAGCTGTATGTGTGTATGCATATGTGTATGTGTAGCTGTATGTGTGTATGCATGTGTATGTGTTGCTGTATGTGTATATGCATATGTGTATGTGTAGCTGTATGTGTGTATGCATATGTGTGTGTGTAGCTGTATGTGTGTATGCATATGTGTATGTGTAGCTGTATGTGTGTATGCATATGTGTGTGTATGTATGTCTGTAGTGTTTTAACAATAAAAATAACACTAGCTCTAAGTATAAGCACAGATCACCAGATTTTTACAAATGCCCAGCTCTTTATACTGCTTCTAAATATTAAAACAAGTCACTCAGGTTATGTGCAAACTTGTAGCAGTAATAGGTTTAAAAGATGAAAAGTGAAGAACTCTATTATTTGATCTTCAACTTAGCACACCTGTGGCTTAGAGCTTGAGTGGCAGCCAACATGAGTTATTCGGCACGCCTCCATAGAAGTTAATTATGTGAATGATCTGACAATTTAGCGTGTCTTAGACATTCACACAAACACTATTATATTACTATTTACTTATGATATGAGCACAAAAATAAAAGTGCAATTGATTTAACTTGAGTAGTATTAGGGCACAATAGTTTTTTTTTTAATAATCTTTTATTGAGGTTCTTGGTACAGAAACGTCAGTGAAATAACATAACAAGTAATATCTCAGTGGATGCATAATTGAGCATCAAGTCTCATATATTAACAGGTAATAGTTGTATATTACATAGTTATCAATAATTTGAGAATCTCGTTTTGTAATATATATAGCATTTAACAGTGGTTAGTACGAGGGTTACACGTGAAACAACTGATATAGGAAACAATATTGCTCTGAAAATGATAACCACAGAAATGATATATTTACAGTGAAATATATCAGGATGAAGCGGAAATGGTTACAGGAATGTTCAGCGGGTAAACACCGCTATAAGTATAGGGTGGGGGGCGGAGAGCGGAATGTTGAGAGCGAAAGGGAGCAAACAAAATAATAGTCTATCTTGAGGTGATAGTGTATCACTTAAGCAGTAATTGTCAGGGTGATGTAACCCTTAATGTAGTAGGATCTCAACTGCAGACTGTCACTTTAAGGTGTGAGAGTTTATTGGATACCTTTACAGTTCTATTGTACCAGTTTTGGTAAGATACAGTTTGTCATAGAAATAGAATGGGTACCTTAGTAATAGGAGACGTGTCTGTGCTGCAGCTGCAGCGCTTCTGTTCAGCCTGTGTGCAGTTCACAGAAACAGCTGACAGGCAGTCAGCGTAAGCCCTTCGTGTGCCGGGACTATCGTGCAGTAAGTGGAAGGCAGAACGGAGGTGTGTCGCTGGAGACCTATCACAGAGAGCGCTTGCTGGCAGGCTGCCCGGTACTAGAGTTGAGACGGAGTTATTCGTGAGCGGGTATAACCCGCGAACAGTATTTGTAATCCCTCTGCAGTGGAGTCGAAAAGCCGGTGAGTCTTTGTTAAGGGAGCAAGCCACAGTAGGAAAAACTTTAGTTAGCGGTTAATCCGCACAGATGATTGGATTCAAAGTATTGACAACTTGCTTATCAGAGTAAGCGTAACTTAGGTGGAAAACTTTATCCAAGTTGGTGAAATAAAGTCAGTGTTAAAGAATAACAAGTATGGAAGTAGCCAAGAGGTTCAGAATAGCGTCCTCTCACATGAGATTCAGGTAGTCTAAACAGATTAATCGGCAGGTGGAAGGGGGAGGAGCAAGAATAAATAAAATTGAGTTAAAGGTACAGGTACCATTCCTGACAGGTCCCCCCATCAAAGGTGCTGCACCGCAGCAGTTACAGCAGGTTTATCCGGATGGAGTCTATGGAAACGGCCAATCAAACGTGAGGCGTTGATGTTGGATGAGGGTTCCCAAGAATCCTCATCATGTGAGTAACCCTTCCAATGAACCAGGTATTGTAATACCCCTCGGGAGAGTCTGGAATCGAGTATGTCAGAAACTTCATAAACAGTCTCCTCCTGCGAGACAGGTGGGTTATCGGAAGAAACAGCCTGTTGCCGAGTGGGTACATAAGGTTTCAACAAAGAAACATGGAATGTGGGATGAACAGGGAGTTCAGTTGGTAGCATGAGGGTCACAGCGTTTTCATTAACGACTTTGATGACTTTGTAGGGACCAATGAAGAGATGGGAAAATTTCCGAGTAGGGGTTTTAAGCTTCAAGTGGCGAGTGGACAACCAAACCAGATCACCCACTTGATAGTTGGGTGGTGGGCGTCTCTTCTTATCAAAGTGAAATTTTTGCCGCTGCTGGGCTGCATGAACGTTCTCCTTGAGGAAGGTGAATAGTTCAAGAAGTGAGTTAGTCGTGTCATCTACTACAGGTGAGGTAGTGTTGAGATGGGGATGAAGATGGAAGGTTGGATGATATCCATAGTTGGCGTAGAACGGAGTACTCTTAGTAGAGCTGTTTAGTGTGTTATTATAGGCGAATTCCGCCATAGGTAAGTTGGTCATCCACTCATCCTGTTGATGGGAACAATAGCATCTAATGTATTGTTCAATCCACTGATTGACGCGTTCCGTCTGTCCGTTGGTTTGGGGATGGAACGCGGTGCTGTAGCGATGGTTTATATCGAGAACCTTACACAATTGTTTCCAGAACTTTGAAGTGAATTGAGATCCTCTATCGGATATTATAACTGACGGTAAGCCATGTATTCGGACTATATGTGAAAGAAATAACTTGGAGGTTTCTGCAGCGGTTGGTAGTTTTTTGTAAGGGATAAAGTGTGCCATTTTGGTTAGTACGTCCACAACTACCATGATCGTAGTCGACTGGTTGGATGCTGGTAAATCGACTATGAAGTCCATTCCTACTGTATGCCAGGGTCTGTCTGGAATAGGAAAAGGTTTTAACAAGCCATACGGTTTAGCCTTTTCCGTTTTCGATACAGCACATATATGACAACTCTTGATAAACTGGTCAACAGATTGTTGGATGTTAGGCCACCAATAGTTCCTCTTGACAAGTTCGGTCGTCTTAGTGATCCCTGGATGTCCTGCCAGAGGGGAATCATGATGGTCACGGAGTATGTCATCTCTTAAAGTAGGAGGTATGTAAATCCTTCCATGTACATGAGCTATACCCCTGGAGTCTATTTGTTGGTCCAAAGCTGGAAGAGAGGTATCTTTTTCTTGATGTGACTTTAAGGTTAAGGTGGAATTCTTTACAACCCCAATGAATTGATGGGGTGCCAGTATGGGTTGGACAGTTGATGGTTGGGTTGGACGAGGAAACTGTCTGGACAAAGAATCAGCCTTACCGTTTTTAGCTCCAGGTCGGTACGTGATGTGGAATTGGAATCTTGTGAAGAACAGACTCCAACGTACCTGACGTGCCGACAGGGCTTTACTTGATTGGAGGTATTCAAGATTACGGTGATCTGTATATATAAGAATCGGGAAAGAAGCTCCCTCGAGTAGGTGTCTCCAGTGTTCCAGGGATGCCTTTATAACAAGAAGCTCTTTCTCCCCAATGGGATAGTTACGTTCAGGGGGAGTCATGAGTCTTGAATAAAAGGCGACAGGGTGTATGGGATCTGTGGGGGATTTTCTTTGGGAGAGTATGGCACCTAGGGCATAATCTGAGGCATCCACCTCCAAGATGAACTGTAGACCAGTGTCTGGAAATTTTAGAATGGGAGCGGATGTGAATGATTTCTTAAGGTTGTCAAAAGCCGTTTGAGCTTCTGGGTGCCATCGGAAAGGTGTGTGAGAGCCTGTGAGGGCACTGAGTGGTCTGGCTATATTGGAGAACCCTTTAATGAACTTCCTATAGAAGTTGGCGAATCCTAAAAACCTTTGTACATCTTTTTTGGAAGTGGGTATAGGCCAGTTTTGTACAGCTTCTATTTTCCCCTCCTCCATTTGTACTCCGGATGAGGATATCTTGTAGCCTAGAAAGGTGATTTCATGTGTATGAAAGGTACATTTTTCCAGCTTGGCATATAGTCGATGTGTTCTAAGGCGTTCTAGGACCCACCTTACATGCTTCTTGTGGTCTTGCAGGTTATCAGAGTAGATCAGGATGTCATCGAGGTAAATGACAAGGCACACGTCCAATAAATCCCTGAAAATATCATTAATGAAATATTGGAACGTGGCCGGGGCGTTGCAGAGCCCGAACGGCATCACCGTATACTCATAAAGCCCATAGCGGGTCCTAAATGCGGTGAGCCATTCATCGCCCTCCCTGATTCGTACAAGATTGTAGGCGCCCCTGAGGTCCAGTTTCGTGTAAACAGTTGCTTTACTTAATCGCTCGACAAGTTCAGGTATAAGTGGAAGTGGATATCTATTCTTCTTGGTCCTTCTGTTCAATTCTCTATAATCGATTATGGGCCTTAGGGACTTATCCTTATTCCTCACAAAGAACATACCTGCTCCAGCAGGAGAGGTAGAGGGTCTGATGAATCCCTTTTTTAGGTTCTCATCAAGGTATTCCTTAAGGTGTTCCAATTCAGGTTGAGATAGTGGGTATATGTGCCCATAGGGTATGGTAGATCCGGGTAGTAGATCGATAGGACAATCGTATATACGGTGGGGTGGTAGGTGTTCTGCTTGTTTCTTATTGAATACGTCCATATACTCTGCGTATTCATGGGGTATGGTACCTTGTGAGATGTGGAGGAGTTGTTGATGTGGGTAACAGGTGTTACGGCAGTATGTCGAATTTAAGTCAACTTGAAGTGTTTGCCAGGATATGGTGGGATGGTGTTTTTGTAACCATGAGAGACCCAATACCACAGAATATAGTGGTGAGGGAATGACGTCGAAAGTGATGTATTCGATATGACCATCACCCATAGTGACCTTAAGAGGGATGGTGTGATGGGTTACAGGACCAGAAGAAACATATGTACCATCAATAACACGAATAGAAACTGGGTTTGCTTTCAGAATCAGTGGTATTTTATTGTTATTTACAAGTGTTAAGTCAAGAAAATTGGAGTAAGCTCCTGAGTCGACAATTGTTTCAGCTTGTAGCACTTGCTGATCCCACTGTAAAGAGAGAGACATGGTACAGTAAGCTGCATTCAGGATCTTATTTGTCATGCAGTTATACACAATTTTTGGCTTACTTCTTTTCTGACGCTGTAGTAAAGGGCATTCTTTTACGAGATGAATTGGAGATGCACAGTACATACAGAGATTCTTCTGTTGTCTTCTGTGCCTTTCTTCGAGCGTGAGAGGTCCTTTGGTAAACCCAATCTCCATAGGTGTGGAGGTATCCTTGGGTTGGGGTGCTGGGTAGTACCTTTGGGTACCTTCTGTCTGCTGTCGTTCGGATCTTCTCTCGCGGAGTCTCCTATCTATCTGAATACTGAGTGTCATGAGATCCTCTAGGCCTCTTGGTAATTCGGTACGGGCTAGTTCATCTTTAAGGCTGTCTGAGAGTCCTAGGCGGTATTGGTTACGAAGAGCGATCTCACTCCACTCTGAATCCTTGGTATAGAGTTTAAACTCTGATAAATACTCCTCTACAGGACGTCTACCCTGTCTGAGTGATCGCATCTTTGCCTCAGCTGTCAGCTGTTTTTGGGTATCCTCATAAAGGGTGCTCATTGCAGAGAAAAAGTCAGTGAGTGAACCCAAGATAGGGTCTTCATTCTCTAGAAAGGTATCTGCCCATACCCTAGGTTCTCCAGAGAGGAAGGAAATAACAGTCATGACCTTGAGTCTTTCTGTACTGTATGTCCTAGGCTTCATCTGGAACAATAAATAGCAGGCGTTCTTGAACTGCCTGAATAACTTTCTGTCTCCTGCAAACCGTTCAGGTAGACAGACCTGGGGTTCTGGGATGTTATCCCTAACGGCAGCTCTGAGCCTATCGTTTTGTAATTGAAGCTCCCTCATTCCTTGAGAGAGTTGCTCAACCTGCTGAGATAAGTTGTATACGACTGTAGGCAAGTCTGCTGGATCCATAGTGGGCCGATTAATATGTCAGGGTGATGTAACCCTTAATGTAGTAGGATCTCAACTGCAGACTGTCACTTTAAGGTGTGAGAGTTTATTGGATACCTTTACAGTTCTATTGTACCAGTTTTGGTAAGATACAGTTTGTCATAGAAATAGAATGGGTACCTTAGTAATAGGAGACGTGTCTGTGCTGCAGCTGCAGCGCTTCTGTTCAGCCTGTGTGCAGTTCACAGAAACAGCTGACAGGCAGTCAGCGTAAGCCCTTCGTGTGCCGGGACTATCGTGCAGTAAGTGGAAGGCAGAACGGAGGTGTGTCGCTGGAGACCTATCACAGAGAGCGCTTGCTGGCAGGCTGCCCGGTACTAGAGTTGAGACGGAGTTATTCGTGAGCGGGTATAACCCGCGAACAGTATTTGTAATCCCTCTGCAGTGGAGTCGAAAAGCCGGTGAGTCTTTGTTAAGGGAGCAAGCCACAGTAGGAAAAACTTTAGTTAGCGGTTAATCCGCACAGATGATTGGATTCAAAGTATTGACAACTTGCTTATCAGAGTAAGCGTAACTTAGGTGGAAAACTTTATCCAAGTTGGTGAAATAAAGTCAGTGTTAAAGAATAACAAGTATGGAAGTAGCCAAGAGGTTCAGAATAGCGTCCTCTCACATGAGATTCAGGTAGTCTAAACAGATTAATCGGCAGGTGGAAGGGGGAGGAGCAAGAATAAATAAAATTGAGTTAAAGGTACAGGTACCATTCCTGACAGTAATAGTACATAGAGTGAATGATGGGCTAAATATAGAAGTGTAATATAAGTTATATAAGTTATAAGGGGGCACTGGTATTATTATACAGTGGAAATAGTAATGAGAGAAACCTCATACTTCTAGGAGATCTAACATTGAAACATAGTGCAGTGCTGGTTATGAGTTTTTGACATAGAATATCTAACATTATTAACACTAAACCAGGTAACCTATTATTAAACCAAAGGTGTTGGTGCACAAATTAAGGAACTTAAATCATAAGATATATACTTTTATAGCTGCAAGTCATATACATCTTTGCCCGTGCATGTCCAAAACATCATATCTCCACTAGTCTCCCACCACATGCTGAATATAGCAGACATACAGTAGCTAGCTCTAACCTCAAGAGGAGAATATGAAACAAGGCATATATATAACATAAAGAAACATGTTAGTGATATCATATTACTCGCCTAACCCACGTCCTTATAGGAAATAGGAGATAGCATAGGCAGGTTAACTTGTAAACTAATCTAGGAGGAGCTGTATATACATGACCTCTGGAATAAGGTATAGTAAGCTAAATTTAGGCCAATTATGGTAGGATGCTATAGCACTGATGAAAAGTTACATATCTATTATTATGAGAATATCTAATTAGATAGAGAGACCCCCCTGTTCCGGCCACAGACAGGCGATCCCATATATATTTGTTCAAACTAACCAAGAGTGCCTAACTCCCACCATTTTAATGTAATCAGCACCTACTATAGCAGAATAAAAACATTATAGGGACTTTTACAATGTAGCTGAGGGGGAAGGTATAGTTATAGGACCACTAAAGATCATACAACAAAGATGGGCTACATAATGGTCTCTGTTTACCCCACTCCAAATCCGGGTTGAGGCAATGAGGAATCTGCTGTAAAGCACAAATACTTGGGGAGAATGCAAATAAAACTGGTCGAGGGCGGAGCCAACGCCGGGAGAAGCTAGTCGCACTTGGAGCGAGCTCCAATACAGACTTCCTAAGCACCAATTTACACCTTTTTATTATTTTTTTTTGGTATGATATACCTCCCCTTATACCCTTACCACCTTCTCTGCAAAAACCCGGTGGAGTGATAGGAGAGGAAAGCGGCTGGAGCAACAGCTGACTATTTTGCAGTCTCAGGAGCCCACACGCGAGTCCAACTTCAGGAGCAAAGTCAACTTGGGGCCAAATACCATCTCCGGAGCCTATATCTGCTAAGGCACTGCGCCCTCACTTACCCCCTGACGCTCATCACCACGGCTCCACATAGAAGTGCCTTACCGCTGTTTGAAATCTGCGCCATCTTGGCTCTCAGCCATAAACCACACAGTTTACACAGAGACTCACCCGTGGACCTGTGACTCCCCCAGCATATTCCTGCTGGTCTTTCACGCTGCCCACGCCTTCAGAGGAACATCTCCTATCGATGCAGGCAACCACAGAGGTGAGCTACAGATCACACCTCAAAGCATTACAGCCACACTCTGTCGCCATACAGTGTACTATTGGGGCCTAACATAGGGCTGAAACCCCTATACTGATCTGTCATAACGGCATCAGAGATATCAGTAGAGACACAGACTGCAATAAATAAAGCTCTTAGCTGGGACCCAGATAATAGCTCTACACAAAACCCACATTATATAAACTTTTGGGCATAAAGGCCTAACTAACAGGGCAAGGCTCATCTGGAAGGCCTACATTTCACTTAATTTAATTTTATTGTTTACACATCACTGCAGTGGAGCTGAGTACTCTGTTGATGGACACTTTTATATATACCCCAGGCAACTGTTTATTGCCCTAAAATAGCAGATTAACAGAAGATTTATGTATTGGTGTCTTCTAGGCAGTTTGCTTTAAAACACTGTCTCAATTTGAAATACTAATAACTGAAGGATCTCTTATCATTGTGATTTGGGGGTGAAAACAAAACCTTACCCTATTATTTAACCTACCTATTCCTGGAGCCCCATTCTTATAGCAACCTAGCACTGCAGGAATGAAAAAATAAAAACTCACCATCAGGCCACAGGAAGCCCACCCTAACATCCGTGTTCTACATAACCTGACACAACCTACCTACTGAACTTAGAGGGCTTATTTTCCAAGGAGGGAATAGGAAGTTTACTTGTGCCAACTACAGTGAGCACACATATTTCACGTAGAAGAGGGCGACATATCAATCTTCCACAATTATGTCACAATCCCAAAGGATAAAGAACAAACCGCAATTTCCACAAAAAAAGACAGTCATGGACCACTTTAGTCCGGTACCGCCAGATCATCATACTACGCTAGAACCCCCTGACTCCCATGGCTCTGATTCTTCTGAATTTCCTTTATCAGTCTTAAAGAATATACAACAAAGCACTGGAGAGACTGTGACACCTACTTTCATACTAGATTAGTTGAAAAGCATGTTAGATGACCACCATTCATCGTTTGCTGCTAAGTTATCTGCTTCAACAGCAGAACTCAAGAAGGAAATCTCATCCACTAATGAGCGTATTGATACGCTTGATAGATGCTGTGATGATCTAGCTACCGAACAGTCTAACTGCCTGACGTATGCCCAAAATTTATCAGAATATATGGACTCTGTCGAAGACAAGATTGCGGATCTTGAAGACAGATCCCGGCGCAACAACCTAAGGATCCGGGGGGTGCCGGAATCTGTCTCTACTAGTGATCTACAGCCTTTTTTGAAAGATCTTTTCCAACAACTAGCTCCAATATCCTCAGAGTCTGAAAATTTGATATATAGGGCTCACCGCTCTCTAAGACCCAAAGGCCTCTCTGAAGACCAACCGCGTGATGTCATTGTACGACTTGATTATTTCACGTATAAGGAAAGGGTTCAGAGGGCACACTTCCAAAAACCTACATTACCAGAAAAGTACCGTAATCTATAGATCTTTCCGGACCTTTCTGCTAGAACTCTACAACAAAGAAGAACATACACAGAAGTCACTTCAACACTAAGAAAAAAGAACATCCGATATAGATGGGGATATCCGATCAAACTTCTAGTGTTCAAAGATAATCAGACATTCACTATTCACAATGTCAACCAAGGTTTGGCTCTTCTCAAAACCTGGAACTTAACCTTCGAGCCGGATAATGTCAGTGCCAGCCCACCTCAACATTCTCGTCACCTGAATCCTAGAGCAACAGAGTGGCCATCTCCTTCACCTAGAAGAACTGCTTCAAAAGAATCTTAAATTGAGTCCGACTAGGCCTTCTCCTGGCCACTTTGCTTGCTGATGATTTTGAGTGCTGACTCAATGGTTTGTTCATAATGGAGAACATTCCTGTTTGGACTATACTGGCTATCTTGAAGGGACACTTCACAGATGGACTGATAAGTATATGTTAAGTTATATTATGTTTCTAACTGTTGCATGATGTTTTTTATCTTCCCAATACAATTTTCATTGAGTTATCTGAGCCCACCCTGACCTCTCCTATGTTCTCTTCCTCCCCCCACACAATACTTAAGGGGTCAGCCTCCACACGCTCTATAGACTCTTACGGCTAGATTTAGAGTTTTGTCGGTAACGACCCGCGTAGCTAACGCTGGCTTTTTTCTGGCAGCACCTTTAAAATAACTTTGGTATTGAGAGTCCACAGAATCTCTGCGTTAGGCTCCAAAAAAGGAGCGTAGAGCATTTTTAACGCAACTGCAACTCTCGATACCAGAGTTACTTATGGACGCGGCCAGCCTCAAAAACGTGCTCGTGCACGATTCCCCCATAGAAAACAATGGGGCTGTTTGAGCTGAAAAAAAACCTAACACCTGCAAAAAAGCCGCGTTCAGCTCCTAACGCAGCCCCATTGTTTGCTATGGGGAAACACTTCCTACGTCTGCACCTAACACCCTAACATGTACCCCGAGTCTAAACACCCCTAACCTTACACTTATTAACCCCTAATCTGCCGCCCCCGCAATCGCTGACCCCTGCATATTATTATTAACCCCTAATCTGCCGCTCCGTAAACCGCCGCTACTTACATTATCGATATGTACCCCTAATCTGCTGTCCCTAACACCGCCGACCCCTATATTATATTTATTAACCCCTAATCTGCCCCC
Source organism: Bombina bombina (assembly GCF_027579735.1). Lineage (NCBI taxonomy): Eukaryota > Metazoa > Chordata > Amphibia > Anura > Bombinatoridae > Bombina > Bombina bombina. The sequence goes on along the minus strand of NC_069502.1, from coordinate 83,218,936 downwards.
CACAACGTCGCCTCCACCTGCCTACACTTATTAACCCCTAATCTGCCGAGCAGACCGCACCGCTACTATAATAAAGTTATTAACCCCTAATCCGCCTCACTAACCCTATAATAAATAGTATTAACCCCTAATTTGCCCTCCCTAACATCGCCGACACCTAACTTCAAACATTAACCCCTAATCTGCCGACTGGAGCTCACCGCTATTCTAATAAATGTATTAACCCCTAAAGCTAAGTCTAACCCTAACACTAACACCTCCCTAAATTAAAAATATAATTTTAATCTAACAAAATTAATTAACTCTTATTAAATAAATTATTCCTATTTAAAGCTAAATACTTACCTGTAAAATAAATCCTAATATAGCTACAATATAAATCATAATTACATTGTAGCTATTTTAGGATTAATATTTATTTTACAGGCAACTTTGTAATTATTTTAACCAGGTACAATAGCTATTAAATAGTTAAGAACTATTTAATCGTTACCTAGTTAAAATAATTACAAAATTACCTGTAAAATAAATCCTAACCTAAGTTACAATTAAACCTAACACTATACTATCATTAAATTAATTAAATAAAATACCTACAATTACCTACAATTAAACCTAACACTACACTATCAATAAATTAATTAAATACAATATGTACAAATAACTACAATGAAATAAACTAACTAAAGTACAAAAAATAAAAAAGAACTAAGTTACAAAAAAATAAAAAAATATTTACAAACATAAGAAAAATATTACAACAATTTTAAACTAATTACACCTACTCTAAGCCCCCTAATAAAATAACAAAGACCCCCAAAATAATTTTTTTTTTTTAGGAACAGCCAATAGAATGCGAGCTCAATCTGATTGGCTGATTGGATCAGCCAATCGGATTGAACTTGATTCTGATTGGCTGATTCCATCAGCCAATCAGAATATTCCTACCTTAATTCCGATTGGCTGATAGAATCCTATCAGCCAATCGGAATTCGAGGGACGCCATCTTGGATGACGTCCCTTAAAGGAACCTTCATTCTTCAGTTGGACGTCGCCGGATGAAGATGGGTCCGCGGTGAAGGTCTTCCGGATGGAGCCGGTCCTCATCGGATGAAGATAGAAGATGCCGCTTGGAAGATGATGCTTGCCGGTTCGGATCTACTCTTCTTCCCGGATAGGATGAAGACTTTGGAGCCTCTTCTGGACCTCTTCAGCCACCGGATGATGGATCGCCAGCCCCCGCTTGGGTTGGATGAAGATTTTGGAGCCAGGACGGATCGGTGATACCTGGTGAGGTGAAGACAAGGTAGGATGATCTTCAGGGGCTTAGTGTTAGGTTTTTTAAGGGGGGTTTGGGTTAGATTAGGGGTATGTGGGTGGTGGGTTGTAATGTTGGGGGGGGGGTATTGTATGTTTTTTTTTACAGGAAAAAGAGCTGAACTTCTTGGGGCATGCCCCGCAAAGGGCCCTGTTCAGGGCTGGTAAGGTAAAAGAGCTTTGAACTTTAGTAATTTAGAATAAGGTAGGGCATTTTTTATTTTGGGGGTCTTTGTTATTTTATTAGGGGGCTTAGAGTAGGTGTAATTAGTTTAAAATTGTTGTAATATTTTTCTTATGTTTGTAAATATTTTTTTATTTTTTGTAACTTAGTTCTTTTTTATTTTTTGTACTTTAGTTAGTTTATTTCATTGTAGTTATTTGTACATATTGTATTTAATTAATTTATTGATAGTGTAGTGTTAGGTTTAATTGTAGGTAATTGTAGGTATTTTATTTAATTAATTTAATGATAGTATAGTGTTAGGTTTAATTGTAACTTAGGTTAAGATTTATTTTACAGGTAATTTTGTAATTATTTTAACTAGGTAACTATTAAATAGTTCTTAACTATTTAATAGCTATTGTACATGGTTAAAATAATTACAAAGTTGCCTGTAAAATAAATATTAATCCTAAAATAGCTACAATGTAATTATAATTTATATTGTAGCTATATTAGGATTTATTTTACAGGTAAGTATTTAGCTTTAAATAGGAATAATTTATTTAATAAGAGTTAATTAATTTCGTTAGATTAAAATTATATTTAACTTAGGGGGGTGTTAGTGTTAGGGTTAGACTTAGCTTTAGGGGTTAATACATTTATTAGAATAGCGGTGAGCTCCGGTCGGCAGATTAGGGGTTAATGTTTAAAGTTAGGTGTTGGCGATGTTAGGGAGGGCAGATTAGGGGTTAATACTATTTATTATAGGGTTAGTGAGGCGGATTAGGGGTTAATAACTTTATTATAATAGCGGTGCGGTCCGGTCGGCAGATTAGGGGTTAATAAGTGTAGGCAGGTGGAGGCGACATTGTGGGGGGCAGATTAGGGGTTAATAAATATAATATAGGGGTCGGCGGTGTTAGGGGCAGCAGATTAGGGGTACATAAGTATAACGTAGGTGGCGGTCGGCAGATTAGGGATTAAAAAAAATTAATCGAGTGGCGGCGATGTGGGGGACCTTGGTTTAGGGGTACATAGGTAGTTTATGGGTGTTAGTGTACTTTAGAGTACAGTAGTTAAGAGCTTTATGAACCGGCGTTAGCCCAAAAAGCTCTTAACTCCTGACTTTTTTCTGCGGCTGGAGTTTTGTCGTTAGAATTCTAACGCTCACTTCAGACTCGACTCTAAATACCGGAGTTAGAAAGATCCCATTGAAAAGATAGGATACGCAATTGACGTAAGGGGATCTGCGGTATGGAAAAGTCGCGGCTGAAAAGTGAGCGTTAGACCCTTTTTTGACTGACTCCAAATACCGGAGGTAGCCGAAAACCAGCGTTAGGAGCCTCTAACGCTGGTTTTCACGGCTACCGCCAAATTCCAAATCTAGGCCTATGTAAGCTCATGCCCTGCATCTAGACCATTTTCCCAGAAAACGGAAACCCTACCTACATGGACTGTTCCCTATTAAGGCGTTAGTTTAGAGACTTGCCGATCCCTATAGAGCTATACGGTCAATTTTAAACTCTCAACTGCTCTATATTACAAATGACCAAGTTCATCCCTCCCCCCGAATAGTACCTAGAGGGTTAACTCTCACACTCATCATAGATTTTTAGTAAGTTCAAGCCCCATACTTAGACCAGATTTGTGAGGAAAGGAAATCTTATTTACATGGGCCTTACCCTGTTAAGGCACTAGTTAAAAAACCTATTGGTCCTTATAAATCCATACGGTCCACTTACTATCACATACACAAACCAAAAAAAAAAATACAAAAAAAAAATAAAAGTACCCAAGGTACATCTACATATTGCCCTGTACTCTGACACTTGGGGTGGGCTCACCTTATTTTTTTATAATACTCTTTTCTCTTGTTAAGTGTATCCAGTCCACGGATCATCCATTACTTGTGGGATATTCTCCTTCCCAACAGGAAGTTGCAAGAGGATCACCCACAGCAGAGCTGCTATATAGCTCCTCCCCTCACTGCCATATCCAGTCATTCTCTTGCAACTCTCAACTAAGATGGAGGTCGTAAGAGGACTGTGGTGTTTTATACTTAGTTTATTTCTTCAATCAAAAGTTTGTTATTTTTAAATGGTACCGGAGTGTACTGTTTATCTCAGGCAGTATTTAGAAGAAGAATCTGCCTGCGTTTTCTATGATTTTAGCAGAAGTAACTAAGATCCTTTGCTGTTCTCACATATTCTGAGGAGTGAGGTAACTTCAGAGGGGAAATAGCGTGCAGGTTTTCCTGTAATAAGGTATGTGCAGTTAAAATATTTTTCTAGGGATGGAATTTGCTAGAAAATGCTGCTGATACAGAAGTAATGTAAGTAAAGCCTTAAATGCAGTGATAGCGACTGGTATCAGGCTTATTAATAGAGATACATACTCTTATAAAAGTGTATTTTAAAACGTTTGCTGGCATGTTTAATCGTTTTTTACATATGTTTGGTGATAAAACTTATTGGGGCCTAGTTTTTTCCACATGGCTGGCTTGAATTTTGCCTAGAAACAGTTCCCTGAGGCTTCCCACTGTTGTAATATGAGTGGGAGGGGCCTATTTTGGCGTTTTTTTGCACAGAAAAAATTACAGACACAGACATCCAGCTTCTTCCTGCATGTTCCAGGACATCTCTGGAGGGCTCAAAAGGCTTCAAAAGTCGTATTGAGGGAGGTAAAAAGCCACAGTAGAGCTGTGGCAGTTGTTGTGACTGTTTAAAAAACGTTTTTGTCATTTGTTCTTCCGTTTTTGGTATTAAGGGGTTAATCATCCATTTGCAAGTGGGTGCAATGCTCTGCTAACTTATTACATACACTGTAAAAATTTTGTTAGTGTAACTGCATTTTTTCACTGTTATTTCAAAATTTGTGTTTCTTAAAGGCGTAGTAACATTTTTTATATTGCTTGTAAACTTGTTTTAAAGTGTTTTCCAAGCTTGCTAGTCTCATTGCTAGTCTGTTTAAACATGTCTGACACAGAGGAACCTACTTGTTCATTATGTTTGAAAGCCATGGTGGAGCCCCATAGGAGAATGTGTTCTAAATGTATTGATTTCACCTTAAACAGTAAAGATCAGTCTTTATCTATAAAAGAATTATCACCAGAGGGTTCTGTCGAGGGGGAAGTTATGCCGACTAACTCTCCCCACGTGTCAGACCCTTCGCCTCCCGCTCAGGGGACGCACGCTAATATGGCGCCAATTACATCAGGGACGCCCATAGCGATTACCTTGCAGGACATGGCTGCAATCATGAATAATACCCTGTCAGAGGTATTATCTAGATTGCCTGAATTAAGAGGCAAGCGCGATAGCTCTGGGGTTAGGAGAGATACAGAGCACGCAAATGCTGTTAGAGCCATGTCTGATACTGCGTCACAGTATGCAGAACATGAGGACGGAGAGCTTCAGTCTGTGGGTGACATCTCTGACTCGGGGAAACCTGATTCAGAGATTTCTAATTTTAAATTTAAGCTTGAGAACCTCCGTGTATTGCTTGGGGAGGTAGCTGCTCTGAATGACTGTAACACAGTTGCAATTCCAGAGAAATTGTGTAGGCTGGATAGATACTATGCGGTGCCGGTGTGTACTGACGTTTTTCCTATACCTAAAAGGCTTACAGAAATTATTAGCAAGGAGTGGGTTAGACCCGGTGTGCCCTTTTCCCCACCTCCTATATTTAGAAAAATGTTTCCAATAGACGCCACTACACAGGACTTATGGCAGACGGTCCCTAAGGTGGAGGGAGCAGTTTCTACTTAGCAAAGCGTACCACTATCCCGGTTGAGGACAGTTGTGCTTTTTCAGATCCAATGGATAAAAAATTGGAGGGTTACCTTAAGAAAATGTTTATTCAACAAGGTTTTATTTTACAGCCCCTGTCACTGCTGCGGTGGCATTCTGGTTTGAGGCCCTGGAAGAGGCCATCCAGACAGCTCCATTGAATGAAATTATTGACAAGCTTAGAACGCTTAAGCTAGCTAACTCATTTGTTTCTGATGCCATTGTTCATTTGACTAAACTAACGGCTAAGAATTCTGGATTCGCCATCCAGGCGCGTAGGGCGCTATGGCTTAAATCCTGGTCAGCTGACGTGACTTCAAAGTCTAAATTACTCAACATTCCTTTCAAGGGGCAGACCTTATTCGGGCCTGGCTTGAAGGAAATTATTGCTGACATTACTGGAGGCAAGGGTCATACCCTTCCACAGGACAGGGACAAATCAAAGGCCAAACAGTCTAATTTTCGTGCCTTTCGAAATTTCAAGGCAGGAGCAGCATCAACTTCCTCCGCTTCAAAACAAGGGGGAACTGTTGCTCATTCCAGACAGGCCTGGAAACCTAACCAGTCCTGGAACAAGGGCAAGCAGGCCAGAAAGCCTGCTGATGCCCCCAAGACAGCATGAACGGCCCCCTATCCGGAAACAGATCTAGTGGGGGGGCAGACTTTCTCTCTTCGCCCAGGCGTGGGCAAGAGATGTTCAGGATCCCTGGGCATTGGAGATCATATCTCAGGGATATCTTCTGGACTTCAAAGCTTCTCCTCCACAAGGGAGATTTCATCTTTCAAGGTTATCAGCAAACCAGATAAAGAAAGAGGCATTCCTAAGCTGTGTGCAAGACCTCCTAGTAATGAGAGTGATCCATCCAGTTCCGCGGACGGAACAAGGACAGGGATTTTATTCAAATCTTTTTGTGGTTCCCAAGAAAGAGGGAACCTTCAGACCAATCTTGGATCTAAAGATCTTAAACAAATTCCTCAGAGTTCCATCATTCAAAATGGAAACTATTCGGACCATCCTACCCATGATCCAAGAGGGTCAGTACATGACCACAGTGGACTTAAAGGATGCCTACCTTCACATACCGATTCACAAAGATCATCATCGGTTCCTAAGGTTTGCCTTTACCTAGACAGGCATTACCAATTTGTAGCTCTTCCCTTCGGGTTGGCCACTGCCCCGAGAATTTTTACAAAGGTTCTGGGCTCACTTCTGGCGGTTCTAAGACCGCGAGGCAAAGCGGTGGCTCCGTATCTAGACGACATCCTGATACAGGCGTCAAGCTTTCAAATTGCCTAGTCTCATACAGAGATAGTTCTGGCATTTCTGAGGTCGCATGGGTGGAAAGTGAACGTGGAAAAGAGTTCTCTATCACCACTCACAAGAGTCTCCTTCCTAGGGACTCTTATAGATTCTGTAGAGATGAAAATTTACCTGACGGAGTCCAGGTTATCAAAACTTCTAAATGCTTGCTGTGTCCTTCATTCCATTCCACGCCCGTCAGTGGCTCAGTGCACGGAAGTAATCGGCTTAATGGTAGCGGCAATGGACATAGTGCCATTTGCGCGCCTGCATCTCAGACCGCTGCAATTATGCATGCTAAGTCAGTGGAACGGGGATTACTCAGATTTGTCCCCTCTACTAAATCTGGATCAAGAGACCAGAGATTCTCTTCTCTGGTGGCTTTCTCGGGTCCATCTGTCCAAGGGTATGACCTTTCGCAGGCAAGATTGGACGACTGTAACAACAGATGCCAGCCTTCTAGGTTGGGGCGCAGTCTGGAACTCCCTGAAGGCTCAGGGATCGTGGACTCAGGAGGAGAAACTCCTCCCAATAAATATTCTGGAGTTAAGAGCAATATTCAATGCTCTTCTAGCTTGGCCTCAGTTAGCAACACTGAGGTTCATCAGATTTCAGTCGGACAACATCACGACTGTGGCTTACATCAACCATCAAGGGGGAACCAGGAGTTCCCTAGCGATGTTAGAAGTCTCAAAGATAATTTGCTGGGCAGAGTCTCACTCTTGCCACCTGTCAGCGATCCACATCCCAGGCGTAGAGAACTGGGAGGCGGATTTTCTAAGTCGTCAGACTTTTCATCCGGGGGAGTGGGAACTCCATCCGGAGGTGTTTGCTCAACTGGTCCATCATTGGGGCAAACCAGAACTGGATCTCATGGCGTCTCGCCAGAACGCCAAGCTTCCTTGTTACGGATCCAGGTCCAGGGACCCGGGAGCAACGCTGATAGATGCTCTAGCAGCTCCTTGGTTCTTCAACCTGGCCTATGTGTTTCCACCGTTTCATCTGCTCCCTCGACTGATTGCCAAAATCAAACAGGAGAGAGCATCGGTGATTCTGATAGCGCCTGCGTGGCCACGCAGGACCTGGTATGCAGACCTAGTGGACATGTCATCTCTTCCACCATGGACTCTGCCTCTGAGGCAGGACCTTCTAATACAAGGTCCTTTCAATCATCCAAATCTAATTTCTCTGAGACTGACTGCATGGAGATTGAACGCTTGATTCTATCAAGGCGTGGCTTCTCCGAGTCAGTCATTGATACCTTAATACAGGCTCGGAAGCCTGTCACCAGGAAAATCTACCATAAGATATGGCGTAAATATCTTTATTGGTGTGAATCCAAGAGTTACTCATGGAGTAAGGTTAGGAATCCTAGGATATTGTCCTTCTTCCAAGAGGGTTTGGACAAAGGCTTATCAGCTAGTTCTTTAAAAGGATAGATCTCTGCTCTGTCTATTCTTTTGCACAAGCGTCTGGCAGAAGTTCCAGACGTCCAGGCATTTTGTCAGGCTTTGGTTAGGATTAAGCCTGTGTTTAAAACTGTTGCTCCCCCGTGGAGCTTAAACTTGGTTCTTAAAGTTCTTCAGGGAGTTCCCTTTGAACCCCTTCATTCCATTGATATTAAACTTTTATCTTGGAAAGTTCTGTTTTTGATGGCTATTTCCTCGGCTCGAAGAGTCTCTGAGTTATCTGCCTTACATTGTGATTCTCCTTATCTGATTTTTCATTCAGACAAGGTAGTTCTGCGTACCAAGCCTGGGTTTTTACCTAAGGTGGTTTCTAACAGGAATATCAATCAAGAGATTGTTGTTCCATCATTGTGTCCTAATCCTTCTTCAAAGAAGGAACGTCTTTTGCATAATCTGGACGTAGTCCGTGCCTTGAAGTTTTACTTACAGGCTACTAAAGATTTTCGTCAAACATCTGCCCTGTTTGTCATTTACTCTGGACAGAGGAGAGGTCAAAAAGCTTCGACAACCTCTCTCTCCTTTTGGCTTCGAAGCATAATACGCTTAGCCTATGAGACTGCTGGACAGCAGCCCCCTGAAAGGATTACAGCTCATTCTACTAGAGCTGTGGCTTCCACCTGGGCCTTTAAAAATGAGGCCTCTGTTGAACAGATTTGCAAGGCTGCGACTTGGTCTTCGTTTCACACCTTTTCAAAATTTTACAAATTTGACACTTTTGCTTCTTCGGAGGCTGTTTTTGGGAGAAAGGTTCTACAGGCAGTGGTTCCTTCCGTTTAAGTTCCTGCCTTGTCCCTCCCATCATCCGTGTACTTTAGCTTTGGTATTGGTATCCCACAAGTAATGGATGATCCGTGGACTGGATACACTTAACAAGAGAAAACATAATTTATGCTTACCTGATAAATTTATTTCTCTTGTAGTGTATCCAGTCCACGGCCCGCCCTGTCCTTTTAAGGCAGGTCTAAATTTTAATTAAACTACAGTCACCACTGCACCCTATGGTTTCTCCTTTCTCGTCTTGTTTCGGTCGAATGACTGGATATGGCAGTGAGGGGAGGAGCTATATAGCAGCTCTGCTGTGGGTGATCCTCTTGCAACTTCCTGTTGGGAAGGAGAATATCCCACAAGTAATGGATGATCCGTGGACTGGATACACTACAAGAGAAATAAATTTATCAGGTAAGCATAAATTATGTTTTTATGTTGTCTGCTTGATTGACATACTGTCTTATTTGAAATGTTTGAATTTGTAATTACCACCCCTGAAAAGGACTCATTATATTAGTTGGCGTATGTTCATCTTAGGGATAGATAACTAGGAATTGTTTACCAAGTTGTATGCTGAAATGTTAACAATGTTTAAATGTGTTACTATCTCTAGGAACTTCTTATTCTGTTTCATCCACATCATCTCCTATAGGCCCTAGATTACCTTACTGTACTTATAACACTAGATCACACTTGATTTACGAGCTGAATAAATAATGCTTTCATCTTACACATATGCTGAGAAGGGACATTTCTCCTCATTCACATAGTATACCTCACTCTACATCCCACCTAACAAATTAGATGATCGATCTCACGCTCACATGACGAAAACAACCTATAGTGCAGTTAAAGACGTTTAAACTCCCTTAGACTGTTGATATATCCCAAACGGTATGTTGTTTCCTTAAGCTGACCTTCTTCACGAACATTTGAAGCCTCTCACTATCTGTCCCATACGTATCTGCAGCAGAGATTAGGTGACAATTATACAGTCCTATCTATCTAAACTTTAGCTCAGTTTCAGGTACACTCTCACTCTACAATCCTGTTCTCCTGTCTATATAAGCTGATTCAAAATCCTTAGACTTGAATTCTTTATAGTCTCACGCTCACACCTTAAGCTTATCCTCTTCCTGTCCTCTATTAGGAACACTGTCCTATTTATTTAAGTGGTCTCAGACCACGCCATATATGGATCACTGGTGGGCGATCCCCTGTGACCACTCGCCCTTACTTACTTACCCTTATAATAAGTAACTCCCCAACTATTGTTTTAAACCCTTCTTAGTTGCGACTGCCCTCCCGGCAACACATATTTGATAGGCACTTAGTGACTTTACTTAGATCTCTTCTCTCACAAACCATCCCACCTCCCCCCCCTTTTTAACTAAGGGACCCCTCTTTTGGAGGGGACTACCAAAGCAGTTTGTCTCATCTATACCGCACCTTGCTTTCTTTTTAATACTTCAACAACATCACCTTTCTTCTTTCTATTTGCTGCGGAGTGTCGAACCCCTCACCTAGTTTTCTTCCCCTTTCTCTTAAATTTTTTTTTTCTTTTTTTCTTCTATGATTGTATGTGTGTCTCCTTGTCATTCTTGACCTTCAACACCCCCTCCTCACGTCCACATATACATTAACAATATTACTTTGACCTGTACGTCACACAATGTTAGGGGCCTCAATTCACAGAATAAGCGTAGCAGACTTCTAAGATATCTTACACATGTTAAATCCCAAATAGTGTTCCTCCAAGAGACCCACTGGATAGATGGCTCTCCTATCCCCTTTAAATCTAAGCTATACCCAGTGGTTGAGACTGCGTCCTTTTCTGGTAAATCCCGGGGGGTCGCTATTTTAATTCATAAAAACTTACTTTACGAGAAATTAGATATCTATACTGATCCGCAGGGGCGCTTTCTTGTTTTGAATTGTAAACTTGAGGGAGTTCCATATACCCTTGCGTCCTATTATGGCCCAAACACAGGCCAGGTTAAGTCTCTTAGAAAGTTTCTTCGCTTCTTAAACGAACACAAACTAGGTACTCTACTATTAGCTGGAGACTTTAATATGGTATCCGATACCCTTTTAGATAGGCGATCCTCAAAATATAGAACAGGTGACCCTTCTCTGAACTTAGTTTCCAGGCAGTTTAACACTTTAATTGCGCAATATGGTCTATTTGATATCTGGCGCTCTTTGCATCCGAATACAAGGGACTATTCGTACTATTCTATGGTTCATAACTCCTACTCGCGGATCAATTTTATGTTTTGTGAACCGCATCTGCTCGATTTCATTCGATCAGCGCATATGCCATGTTGTGTATGGTCGGACCACTCCCCTGTACATATCACAATGGACTCCCCCATTGTTTTCGCTTCTAGACCTCCTTGGAAACTGCCGGAATTTCTCTTTGCTGATTTAAACAATGTCAATATGATACGCAACGAGATTCAGCGCTTCCTTGCCATCAATGACAATAATATGGTTAATGATTGTTGCCTTTGGGGCTCGCTTAAGGCCTACATTCGAGGCATATTCTTTAAACTTCAATCCCAACATAAGAAAACTCGGGGAGAGACCCTCGCACAACTGCATGTTCAACTTCGCAACCTTGTCTCCCACCATAAATCTACTCTTGACCGTACTATTCTGGCCCAAATTGAATCTATCAAATCTAAGATTGCTAACTTAGAGAATGTCAGGCTACAATGGCAAGTACAGAAAACAAAACAAATGTACTATTCTAAGGGGAATAAGGCTGACCGTCTTTTAGCCAATAAATTAAGGTAGCGAACAGCAGATGCCAGTATACCCTACCTTAAAACCGCTGATGGAGTGATTCGGCTTCCGACTGACATAGGTAAAGCATTTGCTAATTATTATCAGAACTTATATAATCTAGAGAGTTCCCAAGACTCCCCTGCCCCTACCTCCTCGGCAGTTAAAACATTTTCAGATCCACTTTCTCTTCCGACATTGAATGACGATCAGAAGGGTTTTCTGGACGCGGCCATAACTTCTTTAGAACTTACCCAAGCAATTAAATCTCTAAAATCGCATAAAGCCCCGGGTCCAGACGGCTATACCGCCATCTTTTACAAAAGTTTTGGCCCTTTAATCATTCCCTTACTTACTAGAGTGTTTTCCCTTGCCAGACAGTCGGGAAGTTTTCCCCCCGAGTTCCTGGGAGCAACTATAGTAAGAATACCTATTTCTCTAATCAATCTTGATGTAAAGCTGTTCGCCAAAATTTTAGCCACTAGGTTAAACCATATTCTTCCATCTTTAATAGATTGGGACCAGGTGGGTTTTATGCCGGGTAGAGACATACCCTGTGTCACGTTGGCCCTTGATGCTGAGAAAGCATTTGACAGGGTCAACTGGCTTTACTTATTTGAAGTTCTTAAAAAATTTGGATTTCCCTCCCATTATCTCATGTCTATCAAAGCGCTGTATGCTTCCCCGTCAGCGTCAGTTAGAGGTCTAGGTTTCATATCTCCCTCTTTCCCAATTACTAACGGGACAAGACAGGGATGTCCCCTATACCCTTTAATTTTTGCCTTAGTTATGGAACCCCTTGCTGCGGCAATTAGATCTAGCCCAGCGATTGAAGGGGTGACAATTGCAGGAATCCCCCAAAAAACAGCGCTGTTTGCTGATGATCTTACCATTTTTTTAGGGGATCCTATCCATTCCCTTCCTGCCCTTATGGACCTCTTACACACCTTTGGAACAGTTTCTTACTATAAGTTAAATGTCAACAAGACTGATGCCTTCACAATCAATATCTCTCAGGCAGAATATGCTTCTCTTAAACGACGATATTCGTTTAATTGGTCACAGCAAAGGATTAAACATTTAGGAGTATTCCTATCCTGGAATGTCACTACTATAGTTGAATCCAAGTTTTATCCTCTTCTGCACTCCTTTCAAAACTCGGTAGAGCGCTGGAATGTTCCTTGTATCTCATGGCTAGGCCGAGTTGCAGCCTTTAAAATGACTCTTTTGCCAAAGTTGACCTATCTGTTTAAAACTCTGCCAATACCTATACCCAAATCTCTTATAGGGAAATCCCAACTGCTCTGTAATAAATTTATTTGGAAATTTAATCACCCGCGGGTGGCTACAAAAAATTTGCAACTCCCATTGCTGAGCGGGGGCGCGGGCGCCCCTAACTTGGCGTGTTACCACGAGGCCTCAAGGTTGGCCCACATTCTCCCGTGGAACATGGATACCTCGGAATGCAAGTGGTGGAAAATAGAACAGGCCACTCTCCCTGACTCGCTTACTCTTTCAGACTTGCTGTGGATTCCTAAGCATACTCAGGCTTCTTTCCATATCCAGAACTTTATAATCCTGTCGGCGTTACACTTTTGGGATAAAATTCGATCCCTACCACAGATTGCTCCGCATCCCTCGCCGGTTCATACGCTGTCAGGTCTTCTTCGAGCTCTTAGGGACTCACATCCTTCACTATGGCACTCGCATGGCATTTCCACTATTAAGGATCTTTTCCCAGGGGGACGACTAATGTCACCGGCCACCTTTAACTCCACATACCATCCTACCCAGTTGCTTCAATTTGAGTTCTGGAGGCTGAGAAGCCTACTCCATTCATGGGGGTTTACAACATTCCCTTTACGGGCTCTTACTAACTGGGAACAGCGTTGGGCTACGGCTCAGAGAATTCCCAGATCACTATCCATTTCCTATCAGGATTTGCTTAACCCTCCGATTTTCTATAAATTACCCTATATTGTATCGTGGGAAAGGGCCTTATGCTTCCACGCTTTGCAAGAAGAATGGACCAAGGCCACACTAATCACGAAACAGGCTATTCACTGTATTACCTTATTAGAGCTACACCTTAAAATTTGCACTCAGTGGCATCTTACTCCCTTAAGGCTTTTTAAAATATCTCCCCTAAACTCTCCGTTATGTTGGAGGAAATGTGGGGAAGTAGGCTCGCCGTCACATGTGTGGTGGGGATGCCCCATATTGCAGCCTTTCTGGACAATGCTCTCCCATAAGTGTCATGCCCTTGTTTCCACTATGTGGACCAAGCCACAAATCATACTTTTTCATTTGTCAATCGAGACTCCCCTTAACCCTAGAGGGTTGTTTACTATTTACCTATTGATGGCTATTAAGCTCTCTATTGCTCGACTATGGAAACAGACTAGGCCTCCCTTCTGGAATGATATAGCTAAGATTATGGATTATTTGGAGGGTATGGAGAGCCCTATCTTTGCCATTAATAATAAGACAACCTTACACGTCCAGACTTGGGAAATTTGGAGACAAACTAAATAGGCCCAGGATTTAGTGTATATGAGAGCTCTGTTGAGCGTATAGGAAGTTTCTGTGTCTTCCATTGTCTGCCTTTCCTCTTCCTCTCCCCTCCCCCCCTTTTTTTTTTTCTCCCTTCGGCACTCCGCTGCATATCCATGTTTTCCTTGTAGTCTTTTCCTTACTTGGTTTACTTACCGGATACCTTGATTTAAAGAATACTATTATTCTCCCATTTCCACAATATGTATTGTATGATCCCATGACTTCTAATACCATCTCATACATCTCATGTATGCCTAGACTACTGTTATTTAATGTTGGTATTCTGCTTGTATTATTATTGATTATTCCTGGTTGAAGTTATAAACATACACTCCAACATGAAACTGAGGTTTCTTTAACAAGATCCATAAGTGATCTCCTATATTTTGGGAAGCCTTTTTGTGTTTATTAGACCTATGTTGTGGCCTCTCACACAGTTTGTAAGGCTTAAAAATTGTAAGGCATGTAATGTATATTGTATACTATAACCCAATACTGTTTTGTAACTTTTACTTATTTTGATTTTTGAAATTTGTATGCCTTTTTCTCTAAACCTCAATAAAAGAACTTTAAAATAAAATAAAACTGGTCATATATTTGTAATAATTCCTAATGGACTTAAATATAAAAAGAGGACCATAATCTGCTTAAAGGACCAGTCAATACAGTAGATTTGCATAATCAACAAATACATGATAAGAAGACAATGCAATAGCACTTAGTCTGAACTTCAAATGAGTAGGTTTTTTTAAATAAATTGCAAAGTTATGTCTATTTCCACTCCCCCTGTATCATGTGACAGCCATCAGCCAATCACAAATGCATATACGTATATGCTGTGAATTCTTGTACATGCTCAGTTAGTAGTTGGTGACTCAAAAAGTGTAAATATAAAAAGATTGTGCACATTTTGTTAATGGAAGTAAATTGGAAAGTTGTTTACAATTGCATGCTCTATCTGAATCAGGAAGTTTAATTTTGACTTGAGTGCCCCGTACGTATCAACTAAGAGAAGTAAAGTGTGGTAACTCTATTGAGGTAAATAACTATCTTCAAGAACTGTAATATCAGTATAATACTTAAACATTTTTCCACAGGAGTAATATATAAACAAATTAACCTCTATAAGGAGACAAGTAACTAGGTTGTACCTTTTGGAGTCAAAACCAACAATAAACAATACAAATTGAGATGAGTTTTACAGTGTTATTATAGATATAAAGTTAACTATTAAGGAAAGCAGAGTAACTGTGTTAAGGTCTCACTCCCCTATTTTTCTTATCAACAACCCAGTAGCTCAGGGAATTGTTCACATAAGGTAAACTTATCGTCCAGACTTTTGGAGATCATACATGCAACTTCATGTTGCCGAGCAGGTACCTCACTCCTGGTTGTAGAAACATTCAAAAGGAGCAACCTCCAGGATCCCAATGTGGTTGCAAAGTCACCATGAACTTTAAGCCATAAAGTCCAAAGATCATTTATCTCTGAATTGTAGAGGTCAGGTAGGGTTTATCCCCTTCTGTCGCTCTAGTGTCAGTAGGAGTCAGAGGCAGGTTAGAAGGGCTAGATATGACTTTTAAATTAGGTAAGTTCGGGTCTGCAGACTTAGCAATGTCGCTTCTCAGTTTCTTAGAGTCAGATGCCATAATAGCATATGATTTGCGGGCAGAAGCCTTCACCCCCACATCATCGGTATTGTTTTGTAAAGTCTCAGTATCAAGCTGATGTGACTGCTTACCGGATTCAATAGCTCTCTCAGGTGTCACAATGTCTCCTCCTATGTCCAGGGGTTCAGCAGGATTGCTGTGTGTTGACAACTTTGTAAGATCAACATCCTGGGAACTAACACTATATGTCAGGGTATACTCCTCATAGTTCTGACAATCTTGTGTCTTCCACCGTTTGTGCCATGTTGCAAGCACCCTACAGGGTTCAGGATTTTCTGAAGCTCACAGGTGTATCATACACTGCCATACAAACACATGATCCCTGGATTGTAGTTAGCCCTGAGTCATTATCTCCACACGTGGAGACCCATTCAGTTGCGAGGGCAGATCGAAGCTCACAGAAGTGCATATCCAATAGCGCTGCGACTTGTTGTAAGTGGCATATTACCTCTGCCTCCATCTTTGTTAAAGCCTTGTATTGTGTTTTGTCTTCGATGCCGGCTGAATCCCTCCTGAACTGAACACGGCATATAGCTATATGTGGTGCTCGTGATCCTAGTCACGTGGTCTATGTGCCGTGATGCAGTTGTCGATTTTGCAGCTATCTGGAACTCTATCTTATTCTGGTGTTGTTCCCCCTGTGCACAGTGTGTTTTAATTCTTACCAGTCAGAGTCTTGGAGGCTATGTTTTGATAATCTCAGGCGTTAGTTGAAGCCATGTGACACCCGGTGGCAGAGAAGGCCTCAGACCCCGTCTTTCAGTTGAGCGTGTTGCCGCTGAGATAAAGTTGGCTCAGATGCTCCATGGTATGCTGAGGTATTCACACATTTATTACCCTTCTAGGATGTGTATCTAGGCGGTTATTATAGCATTTAAGCTATCTTGGAACAGGAGCCTCAGTAAGATGCGACCATCTTGGTCGGCTGTTTGCTCCGCCCCCAGGGCACAATAGTTTTTAATATTTTTGTGCTCCACTTTCTCTGTTTCTCTGGTGGTTACAGAAGTGTTAACATTATACTCTGTTTGTCGCCCGGCTGTCTTTTTTTATCTTGTACAATTAAATTGTGTTTTTTATTTGCTTGTTTTATACCAATATTGAACTGTAACCAAGTAAATATATTCAGTTATATATACTTTCAGCATTTTGTGATATTTATAATACCTAGAATAAGATACACACGGCTAGATTATGAGTTGTGCCTTAAGGTAAAAAAGCAGCGTTAAGAGGTCCTAACGCTGCTTTTTTACGCCCGCTGGTATTACGAGTATTGAAGGTTTAGGGTCACCACACACTTCTTTGGCCTTACCGCAAAACGACTTACGTAAACTTTGTAAAGTCTTTTTTCTATGGGACTTCCATAGCGCCGGTATTACGAGTCTGTCCTGGGAGGCCAAAAGTGAGCCGTACACCCTACCCCATCAAGAGTCCTAATGCATTCTAAAGTCAGTAGTTATGAGTTTTATGGTACAACTTCGTAACATAAAACTCATAACTAAAGTGCTAAAAAGTACACTAACACCCATAAACTACCTATTAACCCGTAAACCGAGGCCCTCCCGCATCACAAACACTATAATAAAATGTTTAACCCCTAATCTGCCGCTCCGGACACCGCCGCCACCTACATTATATTTATGAACCCCTAATCTGCTGCCCCCAAGATCGCCGACACCTACATTATATTTAATAACCCCTAATCTGCCACCCCCGACATCGCCGACACCTACATTATAATTATTTACCCCTAATCTGCCGCTCCGGACACCGCCGCCACATACATTATATGTATTAACCCCTAATCTGCTGCCCCAACATCGCTGTCACCTACATACTATTTATTAATCCCTAATCTGCCGTCCCCAATGTCGCCGCCACTATATTAAAGTTATTAACCCCTAAACCTAAGTCTAACCCTAACACCCCCTAAATTAAATATAATTACAATAAATCTAAATAAATATTACTATTATTAACTAAATTATTCCTATTTAAAACTAAATACTTACCTATAAAATAAACCCTAAGCTAGCAACAATATAACTAAGTGTTTATTTTTATTTTACAGGTAAGTTTGTATTTATTTTAGCTAGGTAGAATAGTTATTAAATAGTTATTAACTATTTAATAACTACCTAGCTAAAATAAATACAAAAGTACCTGTAAAATAAAACCTAACCTAAGTTACACTAACACCTAACTCTACACTATAATTAAATACATTAATTAATTAAATACAATTACCTAAATTAAATTAAATTAGCTCACCTAATCCAATAGCCCTATTAAAATAAAAAAGCCCCCCCAAAATAAAACAAAACCCTAGCCTAAACTAAACTACCAATAGCCCTTAAAAGGGCCTTTTGCGGGGCATTGCCCCAAAGTAATCAGCTCTTTTACCTGTAACAAAAAATACAAACAAACCCCCCAACAGTAAAACCCACCACCCACACAACCAACCCCCCAAATAAAATACTATCTAAAAAAACCTAAGCTCCCCATTGCCCTGAAAAGGGCATTTGGATGGGCATTGCCCTTAAAAGGGCAGTTAGCTCTATTGCAGCCCAAAGTCCCTAACCTAAAATTAAAACCCACCCAATACACCCTTAAAAAAACCTAACACTAACCCCCTGAAGATCGACTTACCGGGAGAAGTCTGCATCCAAGCCGGGCCAAAGTCCTTAACGAAGCCGGGAGAAGTGGTCCTCCAGACGGGCAGAAGTCTTCATCCAGACGGCATCTTCTATCTTCATCCATCCGGCGCGGAACGGGTCCATCTTCAAGACATCTGACGCGGAGCATCCTCTTCATCCGACAACTAAAGCTGAATGAAGGTACCTTTAAGTGACGTCATCCAAGATGGCATCCCTTAGATTTCGATTGGCTGATAGAATTCTATCAGCCAATCGGAATTAAGGTAGAAAAAATCCTATTGGCTGATGCAATCAGCCAATAGGATTGAAGTTCAATCCTATTGGCTGATCCAATCAGCCAATAGGATTGAGCTTGCATTCTATTGTCTGTTCCAATCAGTGTAAGATTAGGGATGTTTAGACTCGGGTTTCATGTTAGGGTGTTAGGTGTAGACATACATTTTATTTCCCCATAGGAATCAATGGGGCTGCTTTAGTGAGTTTTACACTGCTTTTTTGCAGGTGTTAGACTTTTTCTCAGCCGGCTCTCCCCGTTAATTCCTATGTGGAAATCGTGCACGAGCACGTACGATCAGCTCACCGCTGACTTAAGCAGCGCTGGTATTGAATTGCTGTAATGAGCTAAATTTTGCTCAACGCTCACTTTTTGTCTTTTAACGACGGGTTTCTGAAAACTCGTAATACCAGCCCTGCATTTAAGTGAGCGGTGAGGCAAAACTGCTCGTTAGCACCGCACAGCCTCTAACGCAAAACTCGTAATCTGAGCCACAGTTTCTAAGCACAGTCTTTAGTTTTTTTATTGTTTTAGATTTAGATAAGAACAGCCTTAAAGAAAACGTAGCTACAGCATACGGCTGCCCATTTCTTTATAGAAACTGTTTTTTAAAGGGACATAAAACCCAAACATTTTCTTTCATGATTCAGATAGAGCATACAATTTTAAACAGCTTTCCAATTTACTTCTATTATCAAATTTTCTTAATTTTCTTATTATCCTTTGTTCAAAAGCAAGAAGGTAAGTTCAGGAGTGTACACGTGTCTGTAGTACTATATAGCAACAGTTTTGCAACACTGCTTTACATAAGCAAGAGCACTTTCCTTCTAGATATCTAGATATTTCTTAAACAAAGAATAACAAGAGAACAAAACAAATTTGATAATAGAAGTAATTGGAAACTTTTTTTAAAACATAATTTCTGCTTACCTGATAAATTAAAGTGATGGTAAATGTTGCAATGAAAAATATATTAGTTTGCAAGTAAAACCACATTATTATTTTTTTAATGTGTAAATATATTTTATAATAAAAGATCTATAATCCTAATTGGTATTGTCTTTTCCTCTGCCCCCCTTCATTTCCTCTTGTGGCTGGACTGTGATGTGTAGAGCACTCCCACCCACTCTCGGCATAGGCTTTCTAAGGGCTTTAAAGGGGCTGGAATTCAAAATTGTCAAATGACACATATAAATTTTTAATGGCAAATATTACATGTATGGCATTTGATTAGTTAAGGTTTACCATCACTTTAATTTCTTTCATGGTGGTTAGAGTCCACAATCCATTATGCCTCAGAATTCTCTACCATTAGGAGAAGGCAAAGATTCCCAAACCCCAAGAGCCCTATAAAACCCCTTCCACCTCAACACATACTTCAGTCTAATGTATAGCCAAGCAAAATGAGGTAATAAAAGGAGCAGGAAAAAAAGATATGCTTAGAAAAAAATTAACCCTAAAAAATATAAGGGTGGGATCTTGTGGACTCTCAACACCATGAAATAAATTAATTTATCAGGTAAGCATAAATTATGTTTTCTTTCATACAGTTTTTTTTTTTAAAGCACTTAAATTAAATCAAACAGGCAAAAAATCTAACTGACACAGCTGCCTGAAGAACCTTTCTACCAAAGGCTGCTTCAGAAGCAAAAACATCAAAATCGTAGAATTTTGTAAAAGTATTCAAAGAAGACCAAGTAGCCGCCTTGCAACTGACCTAGTAGTAGTAGAATAAGCATTAATCTGTTGCAGTGGAGGCTGACCTGCCTCCAAATAAGCTTTGTAAATCAAAAGTTTTAACCAAGAGGCCAAAGAAACAGCAGAAACTTTCTGACCCTTCCTAGGACCAGAAAAATTAATCAACAAACTAGAAGTTTGTCTAAAGTCCTTAGTAGCATCAATGTAATATTTCAATGCCCTAACAATGTCCAAACAATGTAAAGTTCTATCTGAAGCATTCTTAGGATTAGGACACAAAGAAGGATCAGCAATCTCTCTGATCTGCTAATGTTTTCTGAAGTAACAGCCTTAGGCAAAAAAATCAAAAGAAGTTCATAAAAAAGCCTTATTCTGATGAAAAATCAGATAAGGAGGATCACAAGAAAGAGCAGATAACACAGAAACTCTTCTAGCAGGTGAGACAGCCAAAAGAAATAACACTTTCCGAGAAAGTAGTTTAATATCCATTTTTTGCATAGGATCAAAAGTAGGAGCCTACACCAAGTTAAGTTTCCATATAGGATAAATTGGCTTCATTACAGGTTTAATACATGAATATCAGAAAGATTAGCAATCTCTCTGTGGAACAAAACTAAAAGCGTAGAAATCTGCCCTTTCAGATGAATGGCAAATAGACCCTTATCTAGACCATTCTGCAAAAACTACAAAATCCTGGGAATTCTAAAAGAATGCCAGGAAAAACCATAATCTATACACCAAGAAATAAAAGGTCTTCCAGACCTTGTTAAGATTCTCCTAGTTACAGGCTTATGAGCCTAAATCAAGGTTTCAATCACAAAATCAGAGAAACCCCTATGTCTAAAGACTAGGGCCTCTAGTTATCAAGCCGTCAACCTCAAATACGCTGGAATTCCGCAGCGTATTTGTGGCGAGGCTGATTCACCTAAGTTATCAAGCCCTACACACCGGCAAAAGTAGAATTTAGTGATGTAAGCTTCGATCCGCCGGACTCAGTCCGACACAGATCGATTCTTACGTCACTCCAGATGTTCCGCACACAAGTTCGGTACAATCTGACTACTTTTGCTAGTTATCAAAAAACTAACAGGTACGCTCGGCACTTTTCCAGCCCAGCGTACCTGGTTTTCAATCCGCCGCCATAGGAATCAATGGGAGTCTGACCATAGCGAAAGTTCATGTTCGCTGCTGCCCGACATCCCATTGATTCCTATGGGAGCTGTCTACACCTAACACCCTAACATGTACCCTGAGTCTAAACACCCCTTATCTGTCCCCCCCTACATCGCCGCAACTAAATAAATGTATTACCCCCTAATCCGCCGCTCCCGGAGCCCACCGCCACTCTAATAAACTGATTAACCCCTAAACCGCCACTCCCGGACCCCGCCGCAACTATAATATATATGTTAACCCCTAAACTGCCGCTCCCGGACCCCGCTGCCACCTACATAATACCTATTAACCCTTATCCTGCCCCCCTACACCGCTGCCACTATAATAAATTTATTAACCCCTATCCTGCCCCCCCCCCTACACCGCCGCAACTATAATAGAATGCGAGCTCAATCTGATTGGCTGATTGGATCAGCCAATCCGATTGAACTTCAATCTGATTGGCTGATTTAATCAGCCAATCAGATTTTTCCTACCTTAATTCCAATTGGCTGATAGAATCCTATCAGCCAATTGGAATTCGAGGGACACCATCTTGGATGACGTCACTTAAAGGAACAGTGATTCGTCGTTCAGTCGTCGGTGGAAGAAGATGGCTCCGCGTCGGCTTGTCTGAAGATTGCTCCGCTCCGGATGGATGAAGATTGAAGACGCCGCCTGGATGTTGACTTCAATCGGATAGAAGACTTCTTCAGCGCCCCTTGGATGCTGACTTCAATTAGATGGAAGACTTCTTCAGCGCCCCTTGGATGATGACTTCTGCCGCTCCGGATGTCTTCTTCTGTTCCATCGGTGGTCGGCTGGCTGAAGACGGCTAAAGGTAGGATGATCTTCAGGGGGGTAGTGTTAGGTTTATTTAAGGGGGGTTTGGGTTAGATTAGGGGTATGTGGGTGGTGGGTTTTAATGTTGGGGGGGTTGTATTTTTTTTTTACAGGCAAAAGAGCTGAATTCTTTGGGGCATGCCCCGCAAAAGGCCCTTTTAAGGGCTGGTAAGGTAATAGAGCTGTTAACTTTTTAATGTAGAATAGGGTAGGGCATTTTTTATTTTGGGGGGCTTTGTTATTTTATTAGGGGGCTTAGATTAGGTGTAAGTAGCTTAAAATTGTTGTAATATTTCTTAAATGTTTGTAACTTATTTTTTTTATTTTTTGTAACTTAGTTTTTTTTATTTTTTGTACTTTAGTTAGTTTATTTAATTGTATTTAATTGTAGTTATTTGTAGGTAATTTATTTAATTAATTTAATGATAGTGTAGTGTTAGGTTTAATTGTAACTTAGGTTAGGATTTATTTTACAGGTAATTTTGTATCTCTTTTAGCTAGGTAGATATTAAATAGTTAATAACTATTTAATAACTATTCTAACTAGCTAAAATAAATACAAAGTTATTTTAAGCGGGCGTATTGGGGCCGGCGATGGCAGGTAAGTAGACACGTTGATAACTAGAGGCCTAGATGTTCAATTTCTAAGCCATCAACTTCAGAGACTTGAGATCCGGATGGAAAAACTGACCTTGAGACAGAAGGTCTAACCGTAGAGGTAGAGGCCAAGGAGGACAGCTGGACATCTGAAACCAGATCTGCATACCAAATCCTGCGAGGCCACACTGGGGCAATCAGGATTACTGACAATTCTCTAGGCTTATCTTAAAAATCACTCTGGGAAGAAGTACCAGAGGAGGAAACAGATAAACAAACTGAAAAGACCTATGAACTACTAGAGCATCCACTAACTCTGCCTGAGGATCCCTGGACCTCAAAGAGACCACAAAGATCCACAATCTGATTGAACACATCCTGGTGAAGAGACCACTCTCCTGGATATAGAGATTGATGGCGGAGAAAGTCTGCTTCCTAGTTGTTCACCCCAGGGATTTGAATCACAGAGACCATACAGGAATTGGATTCTTCCCATGAGAGAGTTTGTGTCACCTACATCATAGCAAGGGAAATGTGAGTTCCCCCTGATGATTGACATACGCTACTGCTGTGACATTGTTTGTCTGAAAACTGAGATTTCAACAGAGGCCAAGCTTGAAGAGCCCTAAATATTCTAGGACATTGATTGGTTACCTCACCTTCCAAGGATCCCAAACTCCCTGTGCTGTCAGAGACCCACAAACAGCTCCCCAACCTGAGAGACTTGCATCTATAGTGATCACAGTACAAGTAGAACAAGCAACAGAAGCCCCCTAAATAATAAACTGATGATCCAACCGCCAAGTTAGAGACTGACTTGTGTTGGGATCCAAAAATATCCTTTGAGACAGCTGAGTATAAGCTCTGCACCATTGATGCAGCATACAAAGCTGAAGAGGCCTTATGTGAAAATGTGCAAATGGAATTGCATTTGAAGCTGCAATCATGAGAGCTAGGACTTCCATACAAAGAGCAACCAAGGGAAATGAGAGAGACTGAAAGTTCAGACAAGCTGACACCAATTTGAACCTTCTCTGCTCTGTTAGAGAAAGACTTATAGATACTGAATTTATTTGAAAACCCCAAAAAGTTACCTTTCTCTGAGGAACCAAAGAACTTTTTTAAAAAAATGAATCCTCTATTCATGCTGTTCAAGAAACAACAATAGTCGGTTGGTATGAGATTCTGCTAAAGCAAAATATTAAGCTTGAACCAAGATGTCGTCCAGGTATGGAAACACTCCAATACCTTGAGACCTGATCACAGACCAAAGCTCACTTAGGACTTGTATAAAGTAAAACCTGAACTAACCTTTTACACATGTTGGAAGGAGAGAGAGCAGTCAGTGCCTCAGAAACTGCAGCCTTGATGACATTTTTCACAGTAGGTGAAACTATGTCAGTATCCTCCTGTAATGAACAAACAGAAGGTGTGTTAATACCCAAAGAAACAGCATTAAGTTGGTCTGATTGCATTAATGATTCTAAACATGAACCACATAAATGAGCTAGAGAATGCACTTCAGCTTTTTTACAATAAGCATAAGATCTTGAAAAGCCCACATGGGTGAAACGCGTTGAAGGCGGTGTCAGCGTGAACTGCTGGCTCTAAGTATTTGCTTCCAAGGAATCGTTCCAAGAATACAGATTTTGTTGCCTGAGGAGAGGGTCAAGTACTTACTTGCACAGTAGTGTCTGGAAATAAAGGTATGGAGCACCGCCCTCAGGACAACACAAAATATACGTCCGGTAACGATAACGTGTGCAAGTTATACAGACATTGTATGCGCTGTCACTGTCAGTTAGCTTTTTTGGTAAGGAACACAGAAACAGAGAACAGTGCAGCAGCACCCTTGAAACGCTATTGCTATACATTAGGTGGTACTGGGAGGATTTCCATGGGACAGATTGTCCTGTATCCAAGGCTTTAAACACAAACAGTGGTTTTTAACTTTTGAGACTGGAAACCAAGCAATAAGACTGAGATGACGAAATATAACAATGGGGAAACGTCCCCTCTTTTCTCTTTTATATACCCGTTTTTTAATGTTTGCAAACTTTATGTGTTTATTAGATGAAGATCGTATGCTTCATATATGTCTGGAAGCATTTTAAATCTGCTTTTTATATATTGATACAAGCTACAATTTTAATTAGTACGAACTAATTTGAAACATTTTAGAGTATATTTCTGTAAGAGTTATTTATGAGGATAGACCTTTTTTGGATTATTTGAGAATTTTTGATGTAATAAATGTATAAGTTTTGAATATTCACAGTGTGAGCTTATTTAGCTTGCTATCACTTATTTAGCTTGCTATCACTTATTTAGCTTGCTATCACTTATTTAGCTTGCTATCACTTATTTAGCTTGCTATCACTTATTTAGCTTGCTTTCACTTATTTAGCTTGCTATCACTTATTTAGCTTGCTATCACTTATTTAGCTTGCTATCACTTATTTAGCTTGCTATCACTTATTTAGCTTGCTATCACTTATTTAGCTTGCTTTCACTTATTTAGGTTGCATTTTTTAATCACTCTAATTTTTATAAAACACTTATTTCTATCATTGTATGATGTGAACAAATTCGACATAGTTGTTTTACATTATTATTTTATTATTATATTAAGTTATCACAGAAGGCTACACATGTGTTTAAATTTTGCACTCTTTGCTACATTAACACCTATCTACTCATTTTCTAACTATCTAGGAAGAAGATAGTTCTTTGTGAGCAGCTTAAGAGTGAAGTTTTTGCGCTACACTTCTCCAATTTTAAGCTTTTTTACAATAAGCACTCCTAATAATGGTAGAAGGGTGTTCAGGATACTAATTTCCTTGGGTAGATTTAGGGACAAAATCAGACTGGTCTATTGTATCATATGGAAAACAATACAATAAACACTATAATGCTCTTGAGGAAGGAAATCACTTACTCCTCCTAAGAAGCTTTTAAAATAAACTCGCAGGTACAATGCGTGCTAATCCGTTCTGCAAAACAAAGCAGGAGATATTAGCATAACATCCAAAGGCAGACAAAGCTCATCAGAAATAAATAATGCATGAGAAAAAACTAAAAGCCAAAAAGGAATTTTAGCGCGTCAAAACCTGACGTGCACATATCGAAGGATGAACATACGCTAACCCGACATGTGTAACAGGCCAACATGCAAGAGAACTATAGAAAGTGACTAGTGCTTCAGTGATAGAGTCACTAAAGCACTTATAAGATGCGCCTAGGATGGATGTTAGGCTTCCCTGGACTCTCCCTGGTGAGACGAGGAACCCCATCTGACGACATATTCCAAAGGAGGTCTACCGGACGACGTGTGGTTCCGGACTGCGCATACTGCACATTGGTGCCTTACACTGTGTGAGTAAGATTCTTGTGATCTAATTGTTGCCTTGTTCTATCCATATGATCTGCACTATGTGGCGCCCTCTATCTTTTCCTTCCTAGAACTATAGAAAGACTGAAGGGATGTGCGCTAACCCGACAAGCGGTTAACCCAACACATGCAGCCGCGATGCGCTTAAACCTAAAGGTGCAAAATACAAACTAAGCACGGCAAAAAAGCAGACGTGCATAAAACAGCAAGGGAATAGTGTAAAGGATCTGCCCCATATAGATTAGTAAATATTTAAATAAACTTAAAAAGTGCCCATAACATAGCTATAGGGTGTCTAAATATTAATAAATGATACTTATCAATAGACCCTCATCCACTAGCAAACAAGCAGCAGACAGACAAATCAGTACTGATACATATCAACAGAGGTTATGGAATAGGAGTATATTGTAGATCCTGCAACGGTTTATGAAACATTTCCAATGAGGTAAAAAAAGAATCACAAACCATACCCCATATATATACCTCTGACAAACACTGTACTCTGAGGGGAAATCGGGCCTCAATATAGACTGAAAACCCCTCTCTCTGAAGAATCAAACTCACATCTTCACTCTTCAACCACCTCCAGCAGAGGCAAAGTAAAGACTGAGGTATGTGAGAGGTGGGAGGGGTTTTATAGGGCTCTTGGGGTTTGTGAATTTTTGCCCCCTCCTAGTGGTATAGAAGAGTAATTTCCAGGAGTAATAGATAGTGGACTCTCACCATATGTATGAAAGAATTTATATTCTCTATCTGAACCATGAAAGAAAAAATGTGGGCTTCATGTCCCTTTAATTCTTCAATATTTAAACAATTTTTATAATTAAAAAAAAATATATAACATCTTATTGTCATTGAATATACACAGAGATGTAAGATGTTCAATTGCTGTCCTTTTTTAGATGTGGAAGAGTCGGTTTTTGGCATTTTTCCTTCAACATACCTGAATTGTATTTATTACATTGAGCTGAAACAGACACATTTTCAATCAAGTCTTTAAAAAAAAGAACAAAGCCTATTTTAGACATTACAAAAAGATTTGTTACATAAATAAGTACTAGTTTAAAAAACAAAACAGTAACTTTCTCTGTTGCACAAAGTAATGGGATTTTATCCGTACTATTAGGGTCTGTATAGTAATATGTTTTGCTTGAACTGTATAGAGCAGCCAAGCCCCCTCCCCCTTTAAAATCTGTAAAAAGATGGTCTGATAATTGCAAAAAGGTGCACGGTCTGTAGCATAAATCAGTTTTATAGATTGTAGAAATGTAAATGGGGTTGACAATGTCTGGATGTTCTGGGAGCAAAGTTTGTGTGTTACCGAGGTTTGGGTACTTCTGCACAGGGTTTGGACAGCTCCATTTTAAACAGGAAGTAAAGAACCATTAAATTCAAAATTAAAGTTTAATAATTCAGAAAGAGCAATTATTTTAACAAACTTTTCTTTTTACATCTCTTGGTATATTTTGAAAAGCATACCTAGGTAGCCCCAGGAGCAGCAATATACTACTGTGAGCTAGCTGGTGATTGGTGGCTACAGATATAAATTTCTTGCCATTGGGTCACTGGGTGCTCAGCTTAGTCACAGTAGTGCATTGCTGCTCTTGAGCTGAGTTTAACTATGTGTTTAAAACCTTTACAGACGTTAAACACATATGGCTAGATTACGAGTTTTGTGGTAAGAGGGGTGCGGTGCTAACGAGCAGTTTATGCTCACCGCTCACTTTCCTACAGCGCTAGTATTATGGGTTTTTACAAAAATTTTCTCCACATCTCACTCCAATACCCATAGGGATCAACGGGGAGAGCAGGCTGAAAAAAAAGTCTAACACCTGCAAAAAAGCAGCGTATAACTCAGTAACGCAGCCCCATTGATTCCTATGGGGAAATAAAATTTATGTCTACACCTAACACCCTAACATGAACCCCGAGTCTAAACACCCCTAACATGAACCCCGAGTCTAAACACTTATTAATCCCTAATCTGCTGCCCCCGACATCGCCGTCACCTACATTATATTTATTAACCCCTAGTCTGCTGCCCCCGACATCGCCGACACCTACATTATATTTATTAACCCCTAATCTGCAGCACCGGACACTGCCGCCACCTACCTTATATTTATTAACCCCTAATCTGCCGCCCCCGACATCGCCGACACCTACATTATATTATTAACCCCTAATCTGCTGCACCGGACACCGCCGCAACCTACCTACACTTATTAACCCCTAATCTGCCGCCCCCAATGTCGCCGCCACTATAATAAACATATTAACCCCTAAACCTAAGTCTAACCCTA
The DNA here is from genome assembly GCF_027579735.1 of Bombina bombina. NCBI lineage: Eukaryota > Metazoa > Chordata > Amphibia > Anura > Bombinatoridae > Bombina > Bombina bombina. The sequence goes on along the minus strand of NC_069502.1, from coordinate 83,190,197 downwards.
ACACCCCCTAACTTAAATATAATTGAAATAAATCTAAATAAATATAACTATCATTAACTAAAATATTCCTATTTAAAACTAAATACTTACCTATAAAATAAACCCTAAACTAGCTACAATATAACTAATAGTTACATTGTATCTAGCTTAGGTTTATTTTTATTTTACAGGCAAGTTTGTATTTATTTTAACTAGGTAGAATAGTTACTAAATAGTTATTAACTATTTAATAATTACCTAGTTAAAATAAATACAAAAGTACCTGTTAAATAAAACCTAACCTAAGTTACAATTACACCTAAAACTACACTATAATTAAATTAATTCCCTAAATTAAATACAATTAAATACAATTATCTAAAGTACAACCCCCCCCCCCCACTAAATTACAGAAAATAATAAACAAGATTTTTAAACTAATTACACCTAATCTAATCCCCCTAACAAAATAAAAAAGCCCCCCCCCCAAAATAAAAAAGCCCTACCCTAAACTAAATTACAAATAGCCCTTAAAAGGGCCTTTTGCAGGGCATTGCCCCAAAGTAATCAGCTCTGTTACCTGGAAAAAAATTACAAATCCCCCCCAACATTAAAACCCACCACCCACACAACCAACCCTACTCTAAACCCCCCCAATACCTCCTTAAAAAAACCAACCCCTTGAAGATCACCTTACCGGGAGAAGTCTTCACCCAACCGGGCCGAAGTCCTCAACGAATCCGGCAGAAGTGGTCCTCCAGACGGGCAGAAGTCTTCATCCAGACGGCATCTTCTATCTTCATCCATCCGGCGCGGAGCGGGTCCAGCTTCAAGACATGCGACGCGGAGCATCCTCTTCTTTCCACGGCGACTGAAGAATGAAGGTTCCTTTAAGTGACGTCATCCACGATGGCGTCCCTTCAATTCCGATTGGCTGATAGAATCAGGTAGATTGAGCTGGCATTCTATTGGCTGATTAGAATTCTATCAGCCAATCGGAATTGAAGGGACGCCATCTTGGATGATGTCACTTAAAGGAACCTTCATTCTTATAGGTAAGTATTTAGTTTTAAATAGGAATTATTTAGTTAATGATAGTTATATTTATTTAGATTTATTTAAATTATATTTAAGTTAGGGGGTGTTAGGGTTAGGGTTAGATTTAGGGGTTAATAACTTTAATAAAGTGGCGGCGACGTTGGGGGCGGCAGATTAGGGGTTAATAAATGTAGGTAGGTGTCGGCGATGTTAGGGACGGAAGATTAGGGGTTAATAATATTTAACTAGTGTTTGCGATGCGGGAGTGCGGCGGTTTAGGGGTTAATATAGTTATTCTAGTGGCGGCGATGTCCGGTTTGGCAGATTAGGGGTTACATTTTTCTAATAGTGTTTGCGATGCGGGAGGGCCTCGGTTTAGGGGTTAATAGGTAGTTTATGGGTGTTAGTGTACTTTTTAGCACTTTAGTTAAGAGTTTTATACTACGGCATTGTAGTGTAAAACTCTTAACTACTGACTTTAAAATGCGGTACCAGTCTTGACATGAGAGGGTCTACCGCTCACTTTTTGTCAGACTCGTAATACCGGCGCTATGCAAGTCCCATTGAAAAAAGAGGATACGCAATTTACGTAAGTGGATTTGCGGTATTTCAAAGTCTGGCCAAAAAAGTGAGCGGTGAGCCTGTACCTGCAAGACTCGTAATAAAAGCGGGTGTTAAAAAGCAGCGTTAGGACCGGCCAACGCTGCTTTTTAAGCCTAACGCAAAACTCATAATCTAACCGTTTGTTATATGCAATAAGACAATATTATAATGCTCTAACACATTTTCTTTTTGTATTTTATGTCCCTTTAAATATAGATACAAAACATTGAAGGACAAAATCACAGAGCTCCAAATTCAGGACAATGTGAGCTCTTGCTTAGTCCCAGTGCAGTAACATCAGGTGCTTCAAAGACAGGGTCATATTAGCAGAAGGGCAACAATAGCAGCTCCAAACTCAAAATCTCTCCAGCCTGGTGTGAAATTATGCTGCAGACCTCACAGGGCAGAGGATGCCTTTCTATCTGTAGAAAAGATCATAGCATTTGTTAATAAGCATCCTCTGATTCTGCTAAGACCAAACATGTATATATATATATATAATATTATTTTGATCATTTTAAAGGGACAGTCAAAATCAAAATGTTTTTTTGTTTAAAAAGATAGATAACGCCTTTACTACCCATTCCCCAGCTTTGCACAACCAACATTATTATATTAATATACTTTATAACATTTAAACCTCTATATTTCTGCCTGTTTCTAAGCCACTACAGACAGCCTCTTATCACATGCTTTTTTTTAGCTTTTCACAAGAGGAGACTGCTAGTTCATGTGGGCCATATAGATAACATTGTGCTCAGTGGGTTGTGGATGATACTGCCCTAATTGGGTAAAATGCAAGTCAATAGATAATAAATAAATAGCCATGGGATCAGGGGCTGTCAAAAGAGGCTTAGATACAAGGGTTAAAAGTATATTATTATAACCGTGTTGTCTGTGGAATGGGTAATAAAGGGATTAGCTATCTTTTTAAACAATAAACATTTTGGAGTTGACTGTCCCTTTAAGGTCTTTATCTGCAGCTATGTCTATAATTATACAAAGAGAAAAAGTTTGGAGAAGGGGTGAGAAAATCCCCAGGAGAGATATTATCAAGGGGAAAAATTCCCCAAATCTCCCCTGGCAGGGTGTAGGCACAGGTACTGACAATTACAATTTAATTGTACATAGACATACAAAGAAAAAATGTGCTGAACCCTGTATTTACAATTAAAGTGTCACCACCTTATAAAGTAATGTCAAAAACTCTCAAATTCAAATGCATATCAATTTTAATGAGTTTATCAGTCATGCAAACACACACACAAAGTCAAGTTAAAAACACACAACCAGTGCTAGGCTGTATAGCCAATAATATGTGCCAATATTAGTTCACTGGGGAGTAATGGAGTATATAAATATCAGAGCGTTTCATTAAATTTAACATCAGCTAGGCTTCTTCAATCCGGGAGCTCAAATTATAGTTAGCATTAACTCAGTGAATAACACTGAAGAGCTTAATCACCGCCTTCCCAATATAATATCACAAAAGTATCAAGGCACAAAAAGATTATAAGCTAGGTTGGCAAATTAAAAAGAGAGACACGGCTCTCCTGCGCATCACCTGACACGCGTTTCACATAACTCTTCTTCAGAGGGGGTGTGCGCTGCCGAAATCAAGACGTATTAGACAATATACAAGACCCTCTCCTTATATTCATTGTTAACTCTCTAATGATGCCGTGCGGTGATAGGTCAAAGGATATGTCCATCACTATTCATCATCCTATCGTTTGACATAGTGCACGTGGGATATTGCAATCGTATCATATGGGTAAGGTGCTCAATCAGCGTACATGTTTATTTCTTAGTGAGAGCTGATTGGCAAATTGTTTTTTCCATTTCCTTCAGCCACATAGTACTGTAATTAAACAGCAACTATGTATCAGATCGGCGAAACTGAAACATCTGAAACACGCTTATTAGGACTACGAAGAGGATATTGTAGATGCAAATTGTAACGGAGGTGAGAAGTTATGGATTGGAAACAAATGGATTGTATCATTCTGTATCTACGAGGGAGAACATGCATTGTGTGTAAGAATACATATAGACACTATGGGGCCAATTTATGTATGTGCGATAGCAGATCATGTCCGCCGCACATCGATAAATGCTGACAGCATACGCCGTCAGCATTTATCATTGCACAAGCAGTTCTTGTTCCAAAGAAGCTACCCTACAGCTACCAAACAGGGATCATTGCTGACTTTATGAAGTCTGTGTATGCGTGTTGTGATTGGTTAGGGGACAGGGAGAAGGGGTGGGACAAATTAGTGCGCAGGAACTTCCTGGACCTGCTATAAGGCACACATGATGCGGCGAGCTAATGGCCACACTGTCTGGAGGACTAAGGGTGGGAAGTGTGGTGACGATCTAAGACTGACTGAGAGCAGGGCAGGGCTGCAGGGGAATCATCTAGAAGACAATCACAGCCACTCAGCCAGGTATAATATAAGGAAGGAGATTAAGGAGTCACACACAACAAGGGACTATACTACACTAGCCCCTGGCACACACAGTACTACTTTACAGGGGACTTAGCCTTAGGTAAAGGTTGTTAGCTATTATTTATTGTTATAAATAATTTATAATAATAATAAGTTATAACTAACAACCTTTACCTGCTAATTCCATTGTAAGAATAGCACTTTTATGTAATATATTTATTTTTAAGCACTTTCCTAGGCTAGCCTGCATTTGTGGTGAAAGATTAGAAAAAAAGGTTCAATGTCTAGGACTCAGAGAACATAAGAGGTGGGCTGCAGCATGTTTTCCATGCATAATGCATATACAGTACTACAACATAGTACATAAATTCTATACTTTCAAAAATATTTTTTAAAAATGCTGCACTGTCCCCTGAAAGCACTGCTGCTAAAATATTTATTTTTTCTGGCATTTCTAACAGTCACTGTCTGTCACACATTATATGATGTATATTGTGAATTGTGTGATAAGAGATAGCTGTCCTGCTAAAAAAACACTTATCTTAAAGGGACATGAAACCCCCAAAAAATTATTTCATGATTCAGAGAGAGCAGTAATTTTAATCAACTTTCTAATTTACTTCTATTATCTAATTTCCTTAATTCTCTTGGTATCCTTTGCTGAAAAGCATATTTAGATGGGCTCAGTAGCTGCTGATTGGTGGCTACACATAGATGCCTCGTATGATTGGTTTATCACTAACATAGAAGGCCCCTTTTGTTAATTGTTTAGCTAGCGGTAAAGAGGTTAAAAATTATGCTCTTGACTTCAGCAGATTGCTAAATATGTGTTCTTTACATGGAATTATGAAAATAAACTATTCAAATATTATGACATTTGTATAAGCGTAAAAATGCTGGCCCCATACCCATTGGCAATTGTGGGTTATTTTTTAATAAAACTTTCTCAGGCTCGTTTGTTTCTATTGTAAGCCTGATTATTCAACTGCTATATTTATTAAAACAAATGTAGTTATATCTGCAGGCTGCAGCCCAAGTGTCTGAACATACTGGCCTGAAATGTGAAAGGTTTATAGATGAGGCATGATTCTAGTCATTAATATCTGAGCAGTTTTGCTGACAGTTTAATTTTTTTTTTAATGTCTTTGTTGAACCTTAGGATTGGTGATGAGGAAAAAAAATAGTTTTAGAGAAGTAACATATTTTTTTATTTAGAAGGAATTATTGCAATTTCTAACATTCAGTAATTCCTTATTGGGTGGCTCAATCATTTTAGTATACATTATTACCAATATGTGTTTTGAATATTAACATGGTATGAATTATCTATCTTTTTAAACAATGAAATTTTTCAAGTAGACTGTCCCTTTAAGCTTAGGGATGCGTGATTGCCTTCGTTTGAGAGAAATTGTTCTTGTTTCAGGTTGATGCTGTTTTTCAGTGATATTTAGTTTGTTTGGTGCACACGGTAGGAGATTTGTGGTTGTAGACACTGGACAGGGCACTTTTTGTGAATGCGTTGTATCATGTTATCATCTGACATGTAATGTTTTTTTTTATTCTAGCCCCATAACAAGCAAGGCACTTGCCTAGGGCGGTAGATTGGGAGGGGGCAGCACTTTTTTGTAAAATAATTAGAAAGTTGTTTATGGGGCTCTCTGCCCCTTTAATTGATTTTGTGTGTTGGTTTCCCATTTATATGTTACCATTTACCAATGACTTGTTATGCATGCTGCAGAGTACGAAAGATATTTGACATTGCTCCTTTCAGTTAATTTTGGTATGTCATGAAACACATGACGTGGTGGCATGCTTAATATTTCTTTGGCCAAAATATAAGGGGGGGGGGGGTTGGGCCTACTACTGGGTAAGCCCTGGTTCTTTTATTAGACTCATCTCTATCAGCATTTTTAATGTTATTCATGTGTTCCAAAATTCGAACTCTGACCTCTCTGGTCATCATGCCAACATACTTTTTGGCACAACCAGTATAAAGCATAAATTACTCCAGATGTTCTGCATGAAAAATGGGCTTTTAAAAGATGTTATTTTTCAGTCTTATCCATTACATATTTGCTTTTTAGAGCATGTGTACAGTCTGAGGCTGTGCCACATGGGTGCATGCCAAGATTACTATCTTGCTTTCAAGGCTGATGTACATAGTGACTGGTCACTAATTGATTTTTCAAACTGCAAGGAAGACAGTAACCTATAGAGACTTTTTCACCAATTATGGGTACCAAGGTTGGATCATTTTGTAGTATTCTTCAATTTTCATTAATGATTTTAATGATCTGGTCCATTTGTGGGTTATAGGTAGTTATTAGCCTGGAGTATTCCTCTCTATCCACTTTTTTCTTAGGTTGTAATAATGTGTCTCTGTTAGTAGTCATAGCTTTGTACATAGCCCTCTAAATGGCCCGTTTGCTATAACCTCTTGCAAGAAGTCTCTGTGTTAGGTTATTGCTTTCCTGCAGATAAATTTCTTTACTTGTGCAATTTCTTCTTAATCGTAAGAATTCGCCATAGGGAATGGCTTGCAAAGTGCTGTGTGGATGTGCACTTGTCTTATGCAGTAGGGTATTCGTGGCTGTGTCCTTACGGTAAATAGTTGTATTTAAAGAACCATCATTGTCTCTATATATGGTTAGGTCTAGAAAAACTATTTTTCTGTTGATCAGCTATATAGGACAAGTGGCAAAAAGCTCCATACAGAGCTTGATAAATCAGCCCCATAGTGTCTATATGTATTCTTACACACAATGCATGTTCTCCCTCGTAGATACAGAATGATACAATCCGTTTGTTCCCAATCCGTAACTTCTGACCTCCGTTACAATTTGCATCTACAATATCCTCTTCGTAGTCCTAATAAGCGTGTTTCAGATGTATCCGTTTTGCCGATCTGATACATAGTTGCTGTTTAATTACAGTACTCATATGTGGCTTAAGGAAATGGAATCAACAATTTGCCAATCAGCTCTCACTAACAAATAAACATGTACGCTGATTGAGCACCTTACCCACATGATACGATTGCATTATCTCAGGTGCACTATGTCAAAGGATAGGATGATGAATAGTGATGGACATATCCTTTGACCTATCACCGCACGGCATCATTACACAGCTACCAATGATTATTAGGGGAAACGCGCGTCAGGGGATCCACAGGAGAGCCATGTCTCTCTTTTTAATTTGCCAACCTAGCTTATAAACTTTTTGTGCCTTGATACTTTGGTGATATTATATTGGGAAGGGGCGATTAAGCTCTTGAGCGTTATTTACTGAGTTAATACTAACTATAATTTGAGCTCCCGGATTGAAGAAGCCTAGCTGATTTTGAATTTAACGAAACGCTCTGATATTTATATGCTCCATACCTCTCTAGTGAACTAATATTGGCACATATTATTGGCTATACAGCCTGGTTGTGTGTTTTTAACTTGACTTTGTGTGTGTGTTTGCATGACTGATAAACTCATTAAAATTGATATGCAAGTGGATTTGAGAGTTTTTGACATTACTTTATAAGGTGGTGACACTTTAATTATAAATACAGGGTTCAGCACACTTTTTTCTTTGTATGTCTATGTATAATTAAATTGTAAATGTCTAAAATAAGGCAATAGGGTATAGCAGAACTGTCCAAATTATCAAAAAAAAAATTTATTTTTTTATTGAGGTAGCAACAATAATTGTTACAAACAGGTCAAACAAAAATACACGAGGTATCACAAAAAAAAAACCAAAAAACCCAGACAACATTATGTGACTACAGGGAGTGCAGAATTATTAGGCAAATGAGTATTTTGACCACATCATCCTCTTTATGCATGTTGTCTTACTCCAAGCTGTATAGGCTCGAAAGCCTACTACCAATTAAGCATATTAGGTGATGTGCATCTCTGTAATGAGAAGGGGTGTGGTCTAATGACATCAACACCCTATATCAGGTGTGCATAATTATTAGGCAACTTCCTTTCCTTTGGCAAAATGGGTCAAAAGAAGGACTTGACAGGCTCAGAAAAGTCAAAAATAGTGAGATATCTTGCAGAGGGATGCAGCACTCTTAAAATTGCAAAGCTTCTGAAGCGTGATCATCGAACAATCAAGCATTTCATTCAAAATAGTCAACAGGGTCGCAAGAAGCGTGTGGAAAAACCAAGGCGCAAAATAACTGCCCATGAACTGAGAAAAGTCAAGCGTGCAGCTGCCAAGATGCCACTTGCCACCAGTTTGGCCATATTTCAGAGCTGCAACATCACTGGAGTGCCCAAAAGCACAAGGTGTGCAATACTCAGAGACATGGCCAAGGTAAGAAAGGCTGAAAGACGACCACCACAGAACAAGACACACAAGCTGAAACATCAAGACTGGGCCAAGAAATATCTCAAGACTGATTTTTCTAAGGTTTTATGAACTGATGAAATGAGAGTGAGTCTTGATGGGCCAGATGGATGGGCCCGTGGCTGGATTGGTAAAGGGCAGAGAGCTCCAGTCCGACTCAGACGCCAGCAAGGTGGAGGTGGAGTACTGGTTTGGGCTGGTATCATCAAAGATGAGCTTGTGGGGCCTTTTCGGGTTGAGGATGGAGTCAAGCTCAACTTCCAGTCCTACTGCCAGTTTCTGGAAGACACCTTCTTCAAGCAGTGGTACAGGAAGAAGTCTGCATCCTTCAAGAAAAACATGATTTTCATGCAGGACAATGCTCCATCACACGCGTCCAAGTACTCCACAGCGTGGCTGGCAAGAAAGGGTATAAAAGAAGAAAATCTAATGACATGGCCTCCTTGTTCACCTGATCTGAACCCCATTGAGAACCTGTGGTCCATCATCAAATGTGAGATTTACAAGGAGGGAAAACAGTACACCTCTCTGAACAGTGTCTGGGAGGCTGTGGTTGCTGCTGCACGCAATGTTGATGGTGAACAGATCAAAACACTGACAGAATCCATGGATGGCAGGCTTTTGAGTGTCCTTGCAAAGAAAGGTGGCTATATTGGTCACTGATTTGTTTTTTGTTTTGTTTTTGAATGTCAGAAATGTATATTTGTGAATGTTGAGATGTTATATTGGTTTCACTGGTAAAAATAAATAATTGAAATGGGTATATATTTGTTTTTTGTTAAGTTGCCTAATAATTATGCACAGTAATAGTCACCTGCACACACAGATATCCCCCTAAAATAGCTAAAACTAAAAACAAACTAAAAACTACTTCCAAAAATATTCAGCTTTGATATTAATGAGTTTTTTGGGTTCATTGAGAACATGGTTGTTGTTCAATAATAAAATTAATCCTCAAAAATACAACTTGCCTAGTAATTCTGCACTCCCTGTAAACATTACATGTCAGCCTTATAGCCCAACCTTTTCTGCTCCTCATTTTATGTTATAAGGTTTTGTTGTGTGATCTATTACATCTAGATCCACTGGTGGGATCATAGTCTTCAAAGTTCGAGGAGGACACAGAGATCAACAACAATTAGCGTCAGTTAGCAACATATGAAGTTAACTAATAAATGTGTTGCGTCGGAACAGTCATCAAATAACATTGTATATATAGTAAAATAATAACAGTGGATATTCCGTAATAATAGAAAAATAAAATAAGATTCATAAAGTTAACAGCAATAATTTCCTGTAGTAGGGCCCGAAAAACCTTTTTACATGAATATAGGGTGAAACTTAATCACGGCTCTTCGGACTAGGCAGAGACTACGTAACTCTGCCAAAAAGATATGCGGAGGAGAAGAAATTCAACCCTTACCGCACAAAAAGTGTTGGGGGGCGGAGAATATGTTAATGTTAGTGTGCCCATCAACTGTTGGTTTACCTATCAAAGAATTAAAACACCCCTAACGTTCTGAGCATTCATATGAGAAGGGGAGCAGTGATTGGTCAAAAGGCTCAATAAAGAGCGAGATTCATTAGTAATGAGTGTGCAACATTAGAGGAGGTTAAAAGTAACAAGTGTGGTTATACGATAAGGGAACACAGAGACAAACTATAAACTGGGACTCCCTTTAGATTGCAACTTGCAGGAAGCCTCAGGGTTTACTTAATAAGTATGCTTATATAGAATTTTGGTAAGTTCCAGACCCATTATCATCTGAAGAAGTAGGTTCAGCTGTAAAGCACCTGTCTAGATTAGGATAATTAGCCTGCTAGAAATAAATACTGCATATATAATATAATCCTTATTGATGGCATAGACATATACACCCTGCATATAAATAGGAAGTACAATACTTAAAGATCCCTAAATTAGAGTGATATAATAGAACCACGTTCGGGCCCTTAATATACATTATCAACTAGAAAACTAAAATTCTTTTTAGAGATTGTGACCTATAGGGAATCTTACTGGACGACACCTGATAGGCTTGAGACTCTAGATATTCGACAAAGACTCAGCTAAATAACAAGTTAAACCACTATGCAAACTGCTGTATATTATGTGTTTTTACCGGCTTTTCCCAAATACACAGAAATCTCTAAAGGAATTATATTTATGCCCAGGCTCCCTTCTCAAGGAGACAGGATTAAAAAATTGTCCCTAATTCGCCTGCCATAGTAAACCTCATACCTCTATCATTAGGGCGCTTCAAGAACTTAAAATACTATTCTGCCCATTAACATATGAGGATTTAAAGTACAATTATTCACAGTTTCAAGTAGGGGGATACCATAAACAGTTGCTTGACTCAGCTATGAGTAAAAGGTCACCCCTGTCCCTGTACGCTAAAATAGAAATAGACAAATATGCTAGCAGAACCAGGGTTCTCAAGCCACAAATTTTCTGATATGCATAAAAGTTACAAACGCTTAGTGGAAATATAATATATAAATCACGTCATATGTGCAGGCTCTTAAGTATGGCGTTATGGTAGAGCCTAAGCTATAAACAAGATGAACTCAGTACTGAGTCTATAATTTCAGACCTTATGGTCTTCATAATGAATTTTAGCTATAAAATCAATCCTCTTACAGAGCCAGGTGATTGCGATTTCTTGGAATAGTATAGATAATTCGATGCTAAACTATGTTAAGGCTGCGCAAGAAAGGCCTGCCCTACCCTAGATCCCATGGCTTCATAAATGCAGCGTTCCCTTCAAAAGGTTTGCTCTAGTACACTTCTCACTGTAAAGCTATTTCAGGGCTGCAAAATAAGATAAACACACACACACAAAAAAAAGATAGATACTGGATCTACACGGTCTCAGATAGCACCCCACCTAAATGTAGAAACCCCAGTTTAAAACTTAATAGCTAGGACACATCAAACAAAAACATAGTACAGTAACAAGAGGACAGATGACACTGCAAAAAGTCACTGGAATGTTTATCAAGTGTTTGTCTCTCTCCCGACCTTAAGTCCCTCCTTCACAATGTCTCAGACACCGGTGTCGTCATAAGTCAGGAGAAAGAGAGAAACAAAATAAAAAGTGAGGAACTGGGAGTCACTGAACAGTCTGCCCTGGGGATTTACAGTGCGTGAAATTAGCTATCTGCAGTCGCGTAAAGTGCGAGGGGAATCAGCCCACTCCGGTTCTCCTGTAGGGGAGGCTCTGTTTAATTATGGCCCTACTAATCCCTCCCTATCCTTGGGGAGCTGGCATAAGCATATGTACAGCAAAGCGAGTACACTGCGAATCAACAGGGCAGTGGGAAGAATGAGACTATCTGGTAGGGTAGGTCACCCCTAGAGTTACAGTCTCCTGTTCAGTCACATCCACGGATCTGTATTCAATCGTCTCGGAATACCCATCTTCAGCGTCACCCACGGTTGTTCCCCTCTGCAGGTACACACCGTTCATACCTTGCTCCCTTAGATCGGCTGTTCCTCCCAGGTCAGAGGTATATGGTAAGTGTACGCTGCTCCCAAGGGCTGGAGCATTCTCAGAGGGGCAGGCCACATCTGATAGAGGATGTTGAGTGGTATTTCACTGGGTAATGCTCTCTTATGTGTCGGAGGCCACAGCCGCTTCTTCGTACATTTTGGCGTTGTCATCCTGGGGTCTAATGGTCCAAATAAGCCGATCTAGTCTACTCATCAATTTGCTGTCATAGTCTTCAAAAAGGGCTAGTATAGCCATGTGGGGATCCGCCATGCTCGCACCACCTCGAGATAAGGCCACAATGAGTAGTCCTGATAAGAAACTATGAAAGCACTCCCGGTTGTTCTTCTGATCGTTATAGCAGGTTCTTAGATAAGGGTTATAGTATGTCTCCCCCTTTCTATGGGATATCAGATTAGAAAAGAACCCCAAAATTCTTGTTAAAACCGGGAGCTACAGCAACGTGCATCTAGTCACTTTGGCGGTTAGCTCCGCCCCCCATTTCTTTTTTAATCCAAATTATCATATTTGACCCCCAAAACTATATAAATATTTATAAAGTAGACAACCCAAAATATTGATCTAGGCCTATTTTGCTATATTTGATGCCACCATTTGGCTGCTAACTACGATAATATTACATAACTTTTTTGCAAACTTTGGATTTCTCACAGAAATTATTTACACACAACTACTGCAGTTATAAGACAAATGTTTTTACAAGCTCTCTGAATCCGCTTTGTACATAAATAGCAGACATGCTTTGCTTTGCCATTGTTTTTTGTAATTAAAAAGCAGCTAATTGCAGCTGCACAGCACACTTCTAAAATTCCTAGCAGTGAAGGGGTTAAGCAGTTAGCTGTTAAGAAGAATATTTGCTGTAGTGTAGGGATGACCCTCATCTGACACCTCCCAACCCCCTGATCCCTACCTGATCCCTCCCAAACAGGACTTAATAAAAAGCAGCCCTGAAAAAATTTGAAGACTAGTCCCATTGTCCGTTGAGTCTATAGAATGCATATGACCCATTTTTTTTAGGGGATTACTTCCCACAGTATTGTTCTCAGACTTAAATTCTATTAGTTTGCAATTACAAAAATACCAGATTGTTGTTTTATAGGCAACCTAAAACCTTCTCCATGACTCCCTTTCACAGTGTGAAAATTATTTTATGGCAAGGCAGGTGGCTTCATATTTTGCATTAAAGGGACATAATACTCATATGCTAAATCACTTAAAACTGATGCAGTATAACTGTAAAAAGCTGACAGGAAAATATCACCTGAGCATCTCTATGTAAAAAAGGAAGATATTTTACCTCACAATTTCCTCAGCTCAGCAGAGTAAGTTCTGTGTAAAAAGTTATTCTCAACTGATGCTCAGCTGCAGGTAAAAAGAAATAAAAAATGAAGAAATGAACAGCAGCCAATCAGCATCAACAGTGCTGAGGTCATGAACTCTTTTACTGTGATCTCATGAGATTTGACTTAACTCTCATGAGATTTCATTGTAAACTTCCTTAAGCTGAATAGGGAAATAAGATGAGAGTGCACGTAAGCTCGCTCTTTCCGCTGTCCCGGGACAGACATACAGATTTGTTGCTTAGAAGTCCTTTACAATGGGATGTGGCTACTGAGAAACTTTTTAAGGTAAAATATCTTTCTTTTTACATAGAGATGTTCAGGTGATATTTTCTAGTCAGCTTTTTACAGCTATACCGCATCATTTTCAAGTGTTTAAAAATTTGGGTATTATGGCCCTTTAATCTTTACTGACTTCCAACCAGCAGCAAAAGAAAAAACAGCATAGTAACAAAAAAACATCCAATCAGCAGACAGCAGACAATATAACCACATAACCACAGTAAATAACTTCCTCTTTTCTTTGCTGCCTTCCAGACAGCAGGTGATGTATCTTATACTAGTGCAAATTTATTTCAAATACAATACATTAGTATTACTAATGATTAGTTAATATCTTTCTGTAATATACATATTTTTCATGTAAATTTTCTGTGTAATTCACATTCCCTAAACATTTGGTAGTTACTTTTTTTTTTTTTGTAACCTAACCTACTTTAGATCCCAAGATAATCCTACTATTGCCTTTTTTGGTATTCCCCTATCATGTCTATAAACACTCTTATGTTTGGTATAGTTAAATACTATTTCTTTTTTTTTTTTTTTTCTTTTTTTTTTTTATTGAATTTTTCAAAAACAGGTTAACAACAATGAGAAAAAGGAATCCAAAATACAGTGACCTTATTACACCTCACAAGAGCTGCAACTTACAATTTGTTTATCTTATATATAGTCATTTGATTCCCCCTTCCCCGTCACAACAGTATCTGCAAAATTCTCATCTTCCAATTCAAGTGCCATTAATATAACTTTAAATATAGTAAATGTCTCATCAAAACTTAAACAGTTCATCTTTAGGATTGTTGCTGCGCCGCAAATCATGCACTGCGTCTTGTATCTTAATCCCAGTTGTATGGTATATGTATGGATTAACCGATCTTATATGGATACATCAAAATGACCTTGTATACTCTTCCCACAAAAACATTATAGAGTGATAGTCACCGATTCGATTAGTGTGCTGAAAGTGGTATTTTTCTAAAGCTAATACCCTAGTGACCTGTTCTCTCCAGTCATGTATATTAGGCACTCTTATCTGTTTCCAGAGTCTAGGTATCAGTTGTCTAGCGCAATTTAACATAATATATAGTAACATCGCTCTCAGTTTGCATTTTATTTTAGGTGTTTTATTTAATAAGAGTACAAACGGGTCGTATTCTAAGCGGATAGATATTACTTTTTCTATCTCTGAGTGTAGGCTGACCCAGTATGTGTTAATGTAGGGACAGGTCCACCATATGTGGGACATATTTCCCTCTTGCCCGCATGCCCTCCAGCATTGGGTGCTAGTACCCGGATAAATTCCAGACAGTCTCTTAGGAGTTAAATACCATCTGGTGAGTAATTTCAGATTGGTCTCTGTGGCATTCATGGAGGATGGGGCTTTTCCCATTTGCTGGAAAATTGTTTGCCATTCATTCAGTGTTAGGGACCTTTGTAGTTCTCTTTCCCATATTTTGGTGTATGCAGGGAGTTGTGTGGAGTGCATTGCCACTAATAATTTATAGGATTGGGATAACCCTTTTTTTAACGTACCTGAGGAGTAGCATATGGATTCGAATGTGGTTAATGGCCTAATTAGTTCTCTTTTTTCTCTATTGTGGGTAATGTAATGTGACAGTTGGAGGTATTCATACCAGGTCTGACCTACAAAAATGTTTCTGTCTGTCATTTCTTGTCTAGTTAAGAGTTTACCTTTATCTAAGCAAGTATAGATTGGTACGCAGCTGTGGATATACGCGGTTTCTCCTTCTATTCTGTAGTGTCCTATTGGGGAGTCAGTGTTTGTCAGGAGAGGGGTTAGTGGGCTTGGGATAGATGAGATGCCTTTTTTGTTTTTTAGCACTGTGTCCCATACATCAAAAGTTTCCGTCACCAGGACTGGAGGTGAGGTACCGAGTCTCCTATGTATTTTATTAAGCCAGCATAGACTCCCCAAGCTAGGTACGCAGACCAGACTGTGTTCTAATTTTACCCACTCCTTGTTATCCTTGTGTTTGCACCAATCTATGATTCTGGTTAGCATGGTCGCCTGTTTGTAATGAAGAAGGTTGGGTACTCCTAGGCCTCCTGCGTCTCTATCCCTGTATAAAGTTTTTTTTGAAACTCTCGGTATTTTACCCTGCCAGATAAATGTGTTTACACTAGCCTGGAGCCTATTTAAGTATGAAGTGGGCAATGGGATGGGTATTGTTTGAAAAATATACAGTATTTTTGGTAAGAGTGACATTTTAAATGCCTGTATCCTGCCTAGCCATGACAGGCACTTGGTTTTCCATCCATTAATCTCTATCTGTAGTTCTTTTAAGAGTTTCAGGTAATTTAACGTGTAGAGTTCCTCTTTAGTTCTTGCTATTTGCGTACCTAAGTATGTCAGGGAGTGTTTTTGGATAGAGAAGTGAAATTGACTGCTGATATGTTGGAGGATTAGGTCGGGTACTGCTACTCCCAGTACCTCTGATTTAGTTGTGTTAACTTTAAAATAGGAGTGAGAGCCAAATAATTCAAATTCTAGCTGTAGTGCTTTTAGGGATGTTAATGGGTTGGTCAGTGTCAGCAAAATGTCGTCTGCATAGAGTGATAATTTGTAGACTTCATTTTGGATCTTGAGGCCCTCTATTGCAGGATTTTGGCGTATTCTGGAGGCCAAAACCTCCATGGCTAATACAAATAATAGGGGGGATAAAGGGCATCCCTGCCTGGTGCCATTTCTAATATTTATGCCAGATGATAGGGAGTCGTTTAGTCTAACCTTAGCTGAGGGATTGTCATATAATGCAAAAATTTTATTAATCATGTGTGGACCTATTCCAAATTTGATGAGAGTTTGCTGCAGGAAAGCCCAGTTCAGCCTATCAAAGGCTTTCTCAGCGTCTATCCCTAGGAAGATCGCAGGTATCTTTTCTCTATGTACATAGTCCATAAGGTCTATGGTTTTCACTGTGTTGTCCCTTGCTTCGCGACGTGGGACAAACCCAGCTTGGTTTAAATGTACCAAGTCAGGTAGGAACTTGTTTAGTCTCGCAGCTAGCACTTTCGCAAATATTTTTACATCTACATTTAGTAGTGATATAGGCCTGAAGTTTGATGGGTAGGTCGCTGGCTTCCCCGGTTTAGGAAGTACAGTGATGTGCGCTTCAAGCATAGAGGGTGGGAATGGGGTGTCTTTGGATACTTGATTAAAGATTTTCTGTAGGTGGGGTACTAATATCGGGGCAAACATTTTATAATACTGAACTGTGTAGCCATCTGGGCCTGGACTCTTTCCTGTGTTTAAATCCTTAATGGCTAATGTTATTTCTCCCGTCGATATTGGCTTCTCTAACTCTTCTACCTGTTCTAATGATAAGTGGGGTAGTTTGCACTTCTCTAAATAAGGTAGCATATCAGGTTTTGCAGTATTATGTGTTTCCTCTCTCTCGATATTGTATAATCTCGAGTAGTAAGACTCGAATTGGGCCAAGATGTCTGGTGTAGTTTTTACAGTTTGCCTGTCAGGTGTGTTGATATCATGAATATATGTTTTGTATCTTTTGAGCTTCAGCGCCCTCGCTAGTAGCTTTCCGCTTCTATTGCTCTCATAGTGGTATCTCCGTCTAATTTTCAATGTCATTAAATTGTGTTCTTTAGTCAGTAGGTCCTTTAAGGCATCTCTAGCTTTTTGTAAGTCCTCAAGTATTTGTGTGTTTTGTGGGTCCTGTTTGTGCCGATATTCCACTTGGGACAGTGTGTTTGAGAGGTCTTCATAATGCTGTCTGGATATTTTCTTCATGTGTGATTTAGTTTTGATAAACTCCCCCCTCATGTAGCATTTATGTGCTTCCCACACCATGAATGGCTTACTATCTTCCCGATTGTTTATTGTGAAATATTCTTTCAATGAGTTAGTAAGTTTCTCGGCGTAAAGGGGAGTGTTTAGTAGAGAGTCATCTAGTTTCCAGATGAAAGGTTGTGTTGGTGTGTTTGGCCATTTAAGTTGTGTTATCACCGCGGAGTGGTCTGACCATGTCGTGTGAGAGATTCGTGAGTGGCTTATAGTCGAGAGGCCTGCTTGATTGGTCAAAATGTAGTCTATGCGACTGTAGGTATGATGTGGTAGTGAAAAGAAGGTATAATCTTTTTTAGAGGGATTAACAAATCTCCAGGTATCATACAAGTTATAGTCTCTCATCATTTTCCCTAAATATCTAGTCGTGGGTGTCATGGGTCCGTGTGTTTTGTGAGAGCTATCCATGTGCGGGTCTATTGTGATGTTTAGGTCTCCGCCTATGAAGGTTACTCCTCTAGAGAAGTCTATTATTTTGTTGAAGATCTTTTTAAGAAATGGGAGTTGGCGTGTGTTTGGTGCATATATGTTTATCAGGGTTACTGGGTTGCCAAAGAGAAGCCCAATGTCAGAGTATATGAATATTATGATGAATATTACATATGTGTACATATATATATATATGTATATTTTATACACTGTATATGTTAGATGAGACCTCAGGATTAATTGAACATGAGTTTGTTGAACACAGATTCTAATACACGTCTATCAGGATTGACGATCAGTAAAGCCTTTTTGAAGCACGACCCCTGTAGTGTAAAACACACAAACATTTCTTTTCTAAAGGAAATAGCTCAGTGACCCTATTCATTTGACTATATATGCAGATTTTTATAACTTCAGAACATTTGGTGAGGTGAGAAAAGAATGTGTTCAAGGACCCCTTTGGAATTTGACACGTGTGATACAACAGTTCTATCTCACTGAATCTCTATTTGAAGAAGTACTGCAAAAACCCCTCATGGGGGAAGGTGACACAAATAAAATTAAATACATTTTGCAAGGGGAACAATGCCAGTTTTCCATGTATGTTTGGAATGATTCATGATATATATATATTAAAATTAAGCACATTGTATTAGGTGGATGATTGCTGCAGGGGATATTTATATAGGAAATAAATTCAGATATACATAGAAATGATATATATGTTTTGAAAACACAAAAGATCTTACTTAGCCTCTGTGTGTTTAAAAACATGAATAGATGTTTATGGACCTGAAGAGAAGTGCTTATTAACATTTATTTTCTTATTTCAGATCTACATAGACAGGATTCACTTGGAATACAGTACAATACTGAATTAAAAATAAGCTATTATTCACATATAAATGCCAGGATACCGATAAAATTGTAATGCATTTTAAGCTACTAATTAGCAGTATTAAATTGCCTTGATATAATAAAATGTTAATAATATAACATATTTGGTATCAGAACAATAAAAAAAAAAAAAAATAACCTAATATTAACCATCTGTAATTGGGGTTATATATGATTAATGCAGAGAGTGTTATCTGATTAAATAACCATTTTATAAAAAAAAAAAATTTAACTTGCTTAAAAATGTCAGAAACGCTGTATTGTATTGCTATGTTGTACTGTATGCTGCCACCTGGTTTTATGTTGCGAGAACTACAGCCAGAAGGTTCTCTCTGGCTGTTAAAAATGAAATTTCCAAGGGCCAATCCGATTTAGACTTCCCAGATAACCAATGGGAAGGTCAGCTCCCGCAGGGCCACCCACAATTTACCAGTGATGGGAAAACCAAATAAAAAGTGAATGCAATGGAGAGAAAGGGACAGATTTTGCTGACTTGAATGATACATTGCTGGGCGTCCAAAATACACTCATTCTAAACAAGCTGATCTACCTTCTTCTCATTGATTGCGATATACACTTATTGGTGATCTGAGGTAAAATAATTCCTACCAAGGAATAATCGGATATCGACTGCTTTTTACTTTGGTAACGTATTCAAGGTTTTGTAAGATAAGTTATATGCATAGTTAATTTGTATTTAATAGATTTAAAGAAGCAGTGTGGTTTTTTTTTTTTTTCTCAAGTTAGCATTTCACAGCCTATATATATATATTGTTTAAATCTGCGTCTGATTGACCAAGTAACTCATCTATGCAAGTTCTGATATTGTCAGTTAATTTTGTATTGGGATAAATTGCGGTTAAATAGCAGAATATATATATATTATCCTATTGTTTTATAAACACTGTTTAGAATTGTATTGCTTGGATGTTAAAGGTTTTTAGTCCCATTGTGTTAAATAAATAAAAGGCTGAATTGTGAAGGTATATTTTTCTGGGTTTTGTAAGAAGGATAGCATATCTTAAGAGTTGGTTTTAACGCATATAAACTTTTATTTAGTTTCCTTTTACTGCAAATATAGTTCAATATGTTTATGGATATTAACTAAATAAAAGAATTCAGATATTTATATTAATTGTATGGTCTAGTAGGTGCATGGTTGATAAGGGTTTCTATTTCTTTGTATTGTGTTTATAACCCTGCCATAAACTTATATATATTATTTGGATAGCACTGCTAAGATTTTCATAAATATACTGACATAATAATTGGAGGCACTTTGCATGAGATTTAATAATATCCATCATAATTGATATAATATATTTGTAAGTAAATAGAAATTATTATAAAAGAGAAAAAAAAATTAAAAAATTCATATTTCGATATTAATATTTTGAAGATATATATTTTTTTTTTGAAAAGTTGAAATATTAATTTTCATATTTCGAGATTGACATTAATATCTTGAAATATTATTAAAGATTAATTTTAAAAGATTAATAAAAATATTAATTTTTCATATTTAAAAATTAATCAAAAATATTAATTTTTCATATTTTCAAAGTTAATCAAAAATATAAATTTTTCCTATTTCGAAATATTAATTTTTCATATTTCAAAATTAATAATATTTTTTTTTTGAAATATAATTTTTTTTTTCTTCTCTCTTTTTATTGGCAAAAATTGTATTAGCGTTTTAGTTAAATAAATACTAAACCAATACAATAATGTCTGTAGCCAGAAGTGACTCATTTAATTCTATACATAGCAATGAAATTGGTCCCATAACCATACCTATTACTAAAGGTCAGGTCCTTAAGAAAGATATCTTAAGTTACCTTAAAGGGAAGTTTAATATTGCGGGTGAATTAAATGATTTTATGGATATGCTTGAAACTAGGGCTAAAAATATTACCGTTAATAATAATATGTGGAATGAAGAGAATGAATTCTTCCAGGAATTATTAATGATTAATCAATGCAAAGATCCCAAAAAGCGAGAAGAACTAATACTAAAATCTTGGCCCCTTTTAATATGCATAATTGACGAAATGTCGTTTTGTGTCACAG
Source organism: Bombina bombina (assembly GCF_027579735.1). Lineage (NCBI taxonomy): Eukaryota > Metazoa > Chordata > Amphibia > Anura > Bombinatoridae > Bombina > Bombina bombina. The sequence continues at coordinate 83,169,421 of NC_069502.1, read as the reverse complement.
ACAAACGATTGCAAATACAGGAGCTAGAAAATAGTATTCGTTCCTCGCGCAGACGCGAAGAGGGTTTAAAAATAGCCAAAAATAAAATGGATGAATTTGCCCAAAACCTAGCCACCTTAGATAAGCACAATATGGACTTAATCGCGCAGATACAAGATTTAAATAAACAGCTTGCGCAAAGCCAGAGAGAATTAAGCGATTTAAAAAGGTCATATCGCCATAATGAAAACCCCTATATTAGCAGTGAGAATAATACAGATAATGCTAACTCCTTTAGCGAACGCGTCAGGGACGAGGTACGAAAATATATAGAACAACATAGACAAATGACCCCTAACAGGTCAGAAGTAGATTTCCCAAATAGACAATCCCCTCAGGATGTAAATCCAGAGGACAGCTGTAGCGCAGCTGATGCGGGGGAGGGAAACTCTAACAGAGAATCCCAAAATAAGTCTGATAAAGTCTATGATTCCCATAAAATAATCACCTTCGTACAACGCGCAGTACCCATATTCTCCAATAAGGGAACAACATCTGTAATTGATCATTTACAGGCTTTTGAAAATGCGTTAGCTATAATGAATGTTACAAGTGAGAAATTGAAAATTGAATTTCTGCCTTGGGTATTTGACAGTAAGCATCACAAATTCTTTGTTTCACTAAAGGATATGAATATTCATTCCTGGAATGGGGTAAAACAACAATGCAGAAAAGAATTTGGGCAATATCGCACTAAAATTGCAGCGAAAATAGCGGTATATGGTTTAAAGTGTCGTGCAAATCAGAGTCCAGTCGAATTCCTTTCTGTATTGAAAAATGCGTACAGTATGGCTGAAGATAATCCCAGATTTGATGGCTCAGAATTTGTAAATTTATTTTTTGAAGCATTGCCTACACCCATCAAAATCAACTTAGCTAGAGATTTTGATGAGGACTGCTCATTGGAATGGCTGATCAAAGAGAGTACGAAGTTATACTCTATTCAGCAGTCCAGTGAGCAGGGGGTTAAAAAGGAGTCAAAACCCAAAATTGTGGCAGAAACTAGGGTGTCACCTAGCCCCCTCAATTTGGAGTCTAACAAGAGGACTTATGCAGAGGTGGCCAGTCAAAACAGGCCATCTCCACAGAGGTTTAATTCTGCCCCTCCCCCTACACAGGTTGAGGCGCAGGGAGACTATAACCAAAGTGGGGGACATAATCAGGTGAATAATTACTCACAAAGAGAATACTCACCAAATAATTGGTACCCGCGCAAGGGTAGATACAATAGACGGCGAAGATATTCTCAGGGTAACCAGACACCCCAGGTATATAATGCTCCCCAAAGTACTAATGCTAAACAAGCTGAACCCCAGGGGCAACCACGCCAGAATAGAAATAGTGGCCCTGATTCTGAGGGAACCCAATGGTCCAGGAATCAGTACAATGGGGCACCAGGAGATAGACCCAGGGGTAGAGGTAACTTGTACAATCAGGTAGATATGCTGTTAACCCAATTAAATCGGTTGAGCGAACAAATCGCTAATATGAGTCAAAAATCTACGGCTCAGCAACCGAACAATACTTTTTTAGGGGTACAGCCAGTGGTCAGCAGTGGACCACAGGCACAGTCATAAATACTGCAGTCTCACCTGAAGGGGAGGGGAGAGATATACAAAATGTAGTAATAAATATCAATGATACTAATCATGTTATCTCCCCACAGACCGGAAACGGACGATTTGGCCGTGATGACAAGCAACCTCATCCGGGAAAAGTTAACAAATCTCTTTCCTTGCAGCTCTCTCCTAACCTTATCTCCACAGATGCAGTACAAAAGAATCCAACCAACCCTGTCATAGAGGAAACAGGTAGGTATGAAGGTTCCTCTGCATCGAATGACACAGCGAATCCAGGTAAAACGTGGCGAAGCCCACAGATGTACAAGAATGCAAATTTTATGTGTGAAATGATAGAAACTGCAGGAAGATATTATGTACTAGTTGAGCTGCAAGATTCAGTCTCCAACCCTATCAGGGGATTAATTGACACTGGGTCACAGGCAACTATCTTATCCCACAGGTACTACACACAGCTAAATGAGCTAACACCCCACAAACCCAAAATAAGAGAATTTGACGGTTCTCTAATAGGTGTTGGGGGTGACTCCCTAAAAGTCTACGGTACTGCCTGGTTAAAATTTAAATTGGGGAACAGGGTCATAAGACACCCTGTCATTATAGTGGATCTGCCAACTGATCGTTTAATTATTGGTAGTGATCTCCTGAAACGATTAAGCACCATAATTGATTGCATAAATAATGTAATTTGGTCGCAAGTTAAACGGCCTATCAATTATGAAAAATCTGGTATATCTCGCACCCGACACAGCTGTCACGTGGTGGAAGAGAAACCAGATGCTGTGGAGATTCATTTCAGGAATAACTCTACACCTGAAATCACTATTCTACAAATAGATGATCAGACTCCTTTTAGTGGCTCTGATGGTAATACTTTTAAATTATCGCCTGGAAAGATAGCGAATATTTCCCTAGATAGCGATGTATTAACCATATCACTCCACAAGGGGGATCATAAAATCCCTAAGGGGGGAGGCCACACTCAATACCTCACAGGGATTGAGAGAGTTAAAGAGGATCTATTTATCCCTATACAAGTGCATGACCTTGGTAAAACCGAGTATGCTAAAATAAACTTAAAACAGGAAGCTAGCTATATAAGCGAAGGTTTATTAACGCAAATAGCTGAACCTAAAGTGATTAAATATCTTTCTCCCCAAGACCACAGTGTCAACGGCCTGGATGACAGGTCTGAAAGCTATAACATCACAGCTAAGTGCTTATTATCTATCTCTATTGGTAATAAGTCAGTGAAGCACCTGTTTTTAGTTTTAAATCAAATATACATTGGCAATGATATCTTACATAGATATGCCATACAAATAGATTTGATTAATTCTTGCCTCTGGAGCAGGTTAAAGGGGGACCCTGAAGTATTTCAGGATGAAAATGCAGCCCTGAAATCAAACCATCAATTGCCATATGCTGTGAATATGCAGGTATCTAGCGATGTTATAATTCCTGCTGGGGCTGATAAATTTCTGTTACCCTTACAGGTAAAGAGAGGTCAGAAATTAAAAACTTCTGAAACACTGATTTGCCTCTCCCATAGAATACAAAATCTGGGTGTCACAGTAACCTACACTCCTATGGTGAATATTGGAACTGTTCCAATACATATTGTTGTGCATAACATGACCCCACAGGATATAACATTATCCAAGGGAACTACCATAGGATATGCACTGGAATCAAGTTATTACACTTTTGGATTCCAGAATAATGTAATTGGGCTAATACCTGAAGGATACTTAACTGAAGAACAATTAATAGAACCATCCTTTGCATCTATGCCAGAGGGTCTATTTAATATTCAGTCCATTTATCCCTTCAGCTCAGAGGAAGGCATCTGTAAAATTGAAGAAGCCTCTCTAGTGTTTGATCAGCCAATCAAACAGCAAGATTACCCCAATCCCCAGAGTCATGGGAGCAATATAAATTATAATCAAGGGGATCTCACCTCTAGGTTGGAAGAAGCCTATGAAATAGGACAGCCTGAAATCTTTCCAGGATTTCAGCAAATAGTCAAAGAGCAAATATCCTTAGCTAATGGCTGTTCCAGCGATGACGAACGCCAACAGCTGCGAGAACTCCTAATGGAATACAAGGATATTTTCGCTAAGGATTCTTATGACTGTGGTACTACAGACTTGCACATTGCAAGAATACAAACAGATCCTAATGCGCCACCTGTATTTGTCAAACAATACAGACTTCCCTTAGCCTCCTATGATTCTCTTGCAGAGATCATAAGGAATTTGGAAGAAAGAGGTATTATCAGACAGGTGCACAGCTCTTATAATAATCCTATTCTAGGTGTCCTTAAGCCCAATGGACAATGGCATTTGTGTGCTGACTTAAGACAGCTAAACAAACGAGTATACATGTCTGGCTGGCCTGTACCATACATTGACCAGTGCCTAGCACAAATGCAGGGATCCAAAATATTCACTGCCATTGATTGTGCACAGGGATATTGGACCATAAAGGTACATGAGGAGGACCAGTATAAGATGGCATTCTCTTTCCAAAAGGTCCAATATGCATTCCAGAGACTTCCATTTGGATACATAAATTCTGGACATGAATTTGCTGTATTCATGCATAAGGCTATGCCTGACGCACTGGAAAGGGGGACCTTATCTTATGTTGATGATGTTTTAATCAAAAGCACAGACTTTGAAAAACACATCACAGAACTTAAACACGTCCTCAGCCAACTTAAAAGGGCAGGTGTCAAATTATCCCTGCAAAAAGCTCAATGGTGCCGCACTCGTGTAAACTTCTTGGGACATGAAGTTACCTCTGACGGACTAAATCCCCAGAAGAAAAAGGTGGAAGCAATAGTGAATTCTAAAAACCCAACTAACTTAAAGGAATTGAGATCATTCCTGGGTATGACAAATTATTCTCGCAAATTCATTGATAATTATGCGGAATTAGCTAAACCACTACTACTTCTTCTAAAGAAAGATGTGAAATGGCACTGGAGTGAGTCTCAAGAGACAGCCATCAGAGAGCTGAAGAGAAAACTCACTCAAGCACCTTGCTTAGCGTACCCTGAAGGTGGCAAACCTTTCTACTTAGAAACAGGGTACACAGATGTAAGCATGAGTGCTGTTTTATACCAAAAGCATGATAATTTGAACAAAGCCATTGCTTATGCGAGTAAAAATCTATCCCCAGTAGAAATAAAGTTCAACGATTGCGAAAAAGCCCTCTTATCTACTGTATGGGCTCTACAAAATTTCCGCAGCTATATACAGGGCGAGAAAATTATTGTAGAAACGGCCCACCAGCCTTTGCTATATTTGCAAAGTGAGAGAATAAGAGATGGGAATTTGTCTAATAGCCGCATAACAGCGTGGACTCTTTCCTTACAAGGCTGGCCCTTAGAAATTCGCTACAAGCAGAATAAAAAGAATCCAGTCGCACAAGGGCTTGCTGAGCTCCACGACTGTACTGCTAGAGATCCTGGGGAAGAATTATCAGAAGATGATTTTCTGGAAGAACAATTGCTTTCCCCATATAAAATGTACAATGAGGACCATTGTCAAACATTACCTTGGGTATATGTTGATGGTTGTTCTTACCATGCCACTATTGATAATGAGCGCAGATTAGTCGCTGGCATTGGTATAACTGGGGCAAATGGATTCTCAAATATATCTGTAGGTTTCAACATTGGACCAAGATCCAGTCAAGTTGCAGAACTAACTGCTGTTTTCAAAACCATTGAAATGGCTATTGAACATGGTATTCATGAATTTGTGATCATAACTGACTCAAATTATGTGCGTGACAGTTTTGTTGAATACCTGCCAACTTGGAAAAGAAATGGCATGCAGAAAAGCAATAACAAACCAGTCAAGCATGGCAAATTGTTCTGCGAGATTGATAATCTGGTAGTATCCAATGATTTAACCATACACTGGAAAAAGACCAAGGGTCATTCCAGAGTTTTAGGTCCTGATAAGGAAGGCAATGACCTTGCGGATTCATTAGCCAAACAAGGAGCCATAACTGGAGAACTCCTTAATATTGACCACTTAATGGGTGCAATTCAGGTAGAAGCCATTACCAGAAACCAGGCAAAACAACAGAGTGAGACTAACTTGGTACAATGGAGTCAGGATTCTCCTAGTGAGGACCTGATCACTAGTCAAAAAGAAGACCCCATTGTAGGCATCTTCTATAAACACATAGAAGATCCTGAAAGCAACCCCATCTCAAAAGATGATTGTATTGGCAAAGAAGATCTGAGAATCTTAATAAAATCTAAATCACAATTCAAATTACAGGATGGTTTGTTAATTAGAACCTCCAAAACTGTCATCCAGCAGTGGGTAGTACCCACCAAGTTCAGAGGTCTAATGCTTCAACATGCCCATGATGCTCCCACATCTGGTCATCGCGGTGCCAAACTCACGTATGAAATATTGCGTGATTATGCTTTTTAGCCACACATGTTGAAAGATGTTCAAACCTACTGTCAAGGGTGTTTAATCTGCCCACAGTTCCAACCCACTGCACCAACGCATAGAGCGCCATTGCAGAAGAGGGGGATGGTAATGCCATGGTCAGATATACAAATTGATTTTATCGGTCCAGTAACAAGATCATCAAGAGGTAACAAGTACATGTTAACAGTGACATGCCTGTTCACTAAATGGGTAGAATGCATTAGTGCACCTAACAATAGTGCTGAAACATGTGCAGCATTGCTCATCAACCATGTATTTTCCAGATTTGGTTTGCCCCAAAGAATCGAATCAGATCGGGGGACCCACTTCACTAGCGAAGTGATGACAAAAATGTGGAAAATACTAGGGGTTAAAAGAAAGCTCCATATTGCTTATAGAGCTGCCTCAAGTGGTGGTGTAGAGCGTTACAACCAGTCCATTGTTAAAATCCTCAAAAAGTTTGTGAGTGAAACAGGTAAAGACTGGGATATAAAACTACCTCTAGTCTTAATGGCATTAAGAGCAACTCCAAGTAGTGCTACCAAGATGTCACCTTTTGAACTGATGACTGGTAGAAGAATGGTTCTACCTCAGCATCTGCTGTACCGTACATCAGACCAAAATTTGATAGATGCTGCCAATACACATCAATATGTGGAAAACTTAAGAAAGCACCTGCAATATGCCTTTGCATTTGCTCAAAGGAATTTAGAAAGAGCCGCAACTGCCACTAAAACCTATTATGATCTCAAAACATCCAAAAAGGAATATGAAATAAATGATAAAGTTTATCTTTATAACTTTGGAAGAGATCAGGTTAGGGAGAAGAAGTTTCTTCCCTCATGGAAAGGTCCTTTCGTCATTACTGACAAAATATCTCCAGTGGCCTATAAAATACGGATCCCCAAAAATGAAAGTTTCATAGATAAATGGGTACATATCAATCAATTGCGGGCATGTCATCCCAGATCCCAACTACAAGTCATAGAGGGAGAATGAAGTGTCATATCCCCAAATGCACTAAAGACATACTGTAAGTTAAAGATGCCTAACTGATAAACATGAAAGCTCAAAATAACAAACTTTCTTCATAAGAGACTGTCTATGAGGTATACGGTTGATCCTCATCAAATACCACTGACTTTAAGCCAATTCAAATACATGTGTCCTACATCTATTTGAAGTTGGAAGGGGGATTTATGTCAGAGTATATGAATATTATGATGAATATTACATATGTGTACATATATATATATATGTATATTTTATACACTGTATATGTTAGATGAGACCTCAGGATTAATTGAACATGAGTTTGTTGAACACAGATTCTAATACACGTCTATCAGGATTGACGATCAGTAAAGCCTTTTTGAAGCACGACCCCTGTAGTGTAAAACACACAAACATTTCTTTTCTAAAGGAAATAGCTCAGTGACCCTATTCATTTGACTATATATGCAGATTTTTATAACTTCAGAACATTTGGTGAGGTGAGAAAAGAATGTGTTCAAGGACCCCTTTGGAATTTGACACGTGTGATACAACAGTTCTATCTCACTGAATCTCTATTTGAAGAAGTACTGCAAAAACCCCTCATGGGGGAAGGTGACACAAATAAAATTAAATACATTTTGCAAGGGGAACAATGCCAGTTTTCCATGTATGTTTGGAATGATTCATGATATATATATATTAAAATTAAGCACATTGTATTAGGTGGATGATTGCTGCAGGGGATATTTATATAGGAAATAAATTCAGATATACATAGAAATGATATATATGTTTTGAAAACACAAAAGATCTTACTTAGCCTCTGTGTGTTTAAAAACATGAATAGATGTTTATGGACCTGAAGAGAAGTGCTTATTAACATTTATTTTCTTATTTCAGATCTACATAGACAGGATTCACTTGGAATACAGTACAATACTGAATTAAAAATAAGCTATTATTCACATATAAATGCCAGGATACCGATAAAATTGTAATGCATTTTAAGCTACTAATTAGCAGTATTAAATTGCCTTGATATAATAAAATGTTAATAATATAACATATTTGGTATCAGAACAATAAAAAAAAAAAAAAAAATAACCTAATATTAACCATCTGTAATTGGGGTTATATATGATTAATGCAGAGAGTGTTATCTGATTAAATAACCATTTTATAAAAAAAAAAAATTTAACTTGCTTAAAAATGTCAGAAACGCTGTATTGTATTGCTATGTTGTACTGTATGCTGCCACCTGGTTTTATGTTGCGAGAACTACAGCCAGAAGGTTCTCTCTGGCTGTTAAAAATGAAATTTCCAAGGGCCAATCCGATTTAGACTTCCCAGATAACCAATGGGAAGGTCAGCTCCCGCAGGGCCACCCACAATTTACCAGTGATGGGAAAACCAAATAAAAAGTGAATGCAATGGAGAGAAAGGGACAGATTTTGCTGACTTGAATGATACATTGCTGGGCGTCCAAAATACACTCATTCTAAACAAGCTGATCTACCTTCTTCTCATTGATTGCGATATACACTTATTGGTGATCTGAGGTAAAATAATTCCTACCAAGGAATAATCGGATATCGACTGCTTTTTACTTTGGTAACGTATTCAAGGTTTTGTAAGATAAGTTATATGCATAGTTAATTTGTATTTAATAGATTTAAAGAAGCAGTGTGGTTTTTTTTTTTTTTCTCAAGTTAGCATTTCACAGCCTATATATATATATTGTTTAAATCTGCGTCTGATTGACCAAGTAACTCATCTATGCAAGTTCTGATATTGTCAGTTAATTTTGTATTGGGATAAATTGCGGTTAAATAGCAGAATATATATATATTATCCTATTGTTTTATAAACACTGTTTAGAATTGTATTGCTTGGATGTTAAAGGTTTTTAGTCCCATTGTGTTAAATAAATAAAAGGCTGAATTGTGAAGGTATATTTTTCTGGGTTTTGTAAGAAGGATAGCATATCTTAAGAGTTGGTTTTAACGCATATAAACTTTTATTTAGTTTCCTTTTACTGCAAATATAGTTCAATATGTTTATGGATATTAACTAAATAAAAGAATTCAGATATTTATATTAATTGTATGGTCTAGTAGGTGCATGGTTGATAAGGGTTTCTATTTCTTTGTATTGTGTTTATAACCCTGCCATAAACTTATATATATTATTTGGATAGCACTGCTAAGATTTTCATAAATATACTGACACCAAAAACTCCCAAGAACCTGCCTTCATTGTCTGATGTAGTCTGTATGTGTTTGAAGGGAGTATCTCTGTGTATCAGAATGCTAACCCCGCATTTCTTAGTTTCAGCAGAGCTGTGGAAGTGTTGGGAGTAGCGTGTCCCTAGGTATCTAGGTTCGCTTCTTTTCCTGAAGTGTGTCTCTTGGAGGAAAACAATATCCCCTTTCTTTCTGTACAGATCTAATAATGCTATCGACCTCTTCTGCGGGGAATTTAAGCCCTTTGCATTTTGGGATATTATGGTGATCGGTTTGCTCATTCTAATTTTCTCTAATTGTGGGTTATGCTAGGGGAACAGTATAGTTGATACCTTATGGTGGTAGTTTATGTTCTAAGTGCAAGCAGCAGCGCAGCAGTCACACCACAAATTAGAATCAAAGATCAGCAATGAAAATAATGAAAAGAAATAAAAATAGTTGGAAACAAAAGAAATAATAAATAACTTCAAAATAAAAATAAAGCAATAATACAATATAACAGTAGAAATAATCTTTCTCGTTCTGTGTGTATTGCAAAACAGAGTAGATGCAATCAACACTTTACTGAGAGAAATTATATAAAGGCCTATTATATCACTTATGTATCTAGTACAAGATCTTATAAACAACTGTAATGAAACATGAAGGTGTAAGCCAACAATTTGGAAATATCATGAACAGCATACATTGTTATAAAGCACAACTGTGAAACTAACATTGCAGATATAAGTAAAACATACTTTTAACTTTAAATTCTATAATTGTTAGGAGTAGGTAAGGTAATCTTCTCCTAGTATAGCTAAGAGCTGGACTAGAAAGATCATCTCCAGCTTAAGTCTATAGTCTATATGTATAATATTTTACCCATCTGGACGTATACCGGCACTTTCATCCTTCTTCTGTGACATGGGCCCTTGGAGTTTGGGCGATTCTCTTTGTTTGAGGTGGCAGTATTCTTGTAGACGAATTGGCCTCAGTGGTGCAAGGGTCTGTTTGCCCTTTACTATTGTCTTTTGGTCGTTTTCTACGTTGTGGCTGTGGCTGTAGGTCATCATTTCCTGGTTCGATTGGGGGATCCAGGTCCAGGGCAGCGCAGAAATCCGATATCTCCGAAATCTTAGTGCAGGAAAGTTTTCTATTTCCATGAAGGACATATAGGTGGAAAGGAAAATCCCATCTATATAATATCTTCTTGCTCCGCAGTAGGGCTGTTAAAGGTGCCAGCTCTTTCCGTCTTTGTAGAGTGCGCTGTGAAAGGTCCGTGTAAAATTGAAGGACTGTGCCTCTGAATTTAACCGGCTGGTTTCTTCGGGAGAGATTGAGGAGTTCCTCTTTTTCCATAAACTGTTTGAACTTTATTATGATGTCTCTAGGTGGAGCTTTGTCTGGTGGTCTGGGCCTTAAGGCCCTGTGTGCTCTGTCCCAGTTTATTTCCCTTGTAGAAGTTTCGCCCCTCAAGTGAGCAAATAGTGCTGGAAGATAGGTAGGCAGGTCTTTCGGTAATACCGATTCAGGGATGCCCCTGATGCGAAGATTTTTCCTACGCCCTCTGTTTTCAAGGTCTTCTATTTTGTCGTGAAGAACCTCTATTAGATCTGCTTGTGTGGCAGTGGTTTCTTGTATCTGATGTACTTCATCCTGAATATTATTTGTATAGTCTTCCAGAGTATCAACTCTGAATCCAATAGTGTGGAGTTCTTGTTTGAGATCAGCCATCTCCTCTCTCATACATGTCCTTACTATCTCCGCTATATCTTGCTTGGAGGCTAGAGATGAGAGTACAGAGGACGGGATCTGTGCTAGGGTATCTGGGACTTTCTGGGGTCTGGTAGGTGATGGTGTGATAGGTATAAGCTCTTCTTCCTGTTCGTGTGCTGTGAAGGTAGAGTGCTGGCTTGCCGAGCTAAAGAAAGATTCCACACTAGGGCCTTTTACGTGCGTGTGTTTTGTGGCTTTAGGTGGTTTCAGTAGCCTCTTAGACGTCATTTTAGGCTTTATTTTTTTAACTTGCAGTTTAGTGTGGTTCACCCAGATATCTATGCAGTGATGTAGTGTGGCTGGCACTGTTCTTCTGAATTGGCGCTTGATAATAATATACCCCTGTTTATGATATGTCCCAGTTTTATGGCGTGACGCCAGTTAGATGCAGCTCCTATCTTTAGAGTTGCTCTGACTGTAGTTGTTGTATTCTAGCTGCGTCACTGCAGTTAGGCCCTGTCTCGCACTCCAACCTATCATAGGCACATGTGAGGGGATCCCCTCTGCTTTATTCGCACTGTGTGTATAGTACTGGAGAAACTTCTACCCCCTTAGCTATGCTTGCCTGAGTCCGTTATATGGGCTTTTAGTCTGTCCCCTTCAGTTGTATTCTGTTCCGTTAGGGTTGTCAGTGCGCCACTGAGAAAAGGAATGGCGGGCCGCCCGTTTTCGCGGCACTTTTTTTTTTTATCTCACCCGATATGTTCAATTCGGCTTTTTAGTCCCTCCGATGTTCAGGGATTAGCACCGACGGAATCAAGGTGCTCTCCGCTGATGGGATCTGTCCCTCTCTACAGATGCTTTCACAATTGATGTTGCGCAGGTCACAAAGTTGCCGAGGACCTGTTGTCGTTTTTCTTCTTCAGCCCCAAGCTTTACATCGCTGAAAAGCTAGAGTCCCATAGTTATTGCCTGCTTGATTCAGTTAGCGGAATTTTAAATTTGTATGCTTTATTTATGTTTATATATGTGTTGGCTCACGGAGCTCTGGAGTTATGCTGCCATCTTAGCAGCGGCCAGCTCCGCCCCCGTTAAATACTATTTCTAAACACTGTTATGCTTGGTATACTTAAATCCTGTTTCTTTAATTTCATTTTGTTGGTAGTATAGGTCGTGCAGCGCATTCTGTGAACTAGATATTAGCTTTGCCGCTGCACGACGCACGTGTTTACCCCTCCGCTGCTTTAGATACTTTAAAAAAAACTGTAACTTAATTGTATCATTTATGTTCTCTTATATCCCTTCAAGCGTATATACCTTTTAATATTTGTGACTTGTATCCTCCTTTTGGTGTATATGCCTTTTGGTATTTGTCTTGCTCTTATTTTCTTGAATCGTGCAGAGATATGCTGTTGCACTCGTGGCTGCACGTGGTTCCCCTTCCGGAACACCACCGTTCTCTTGGTTGGCCACTTCAGATTTCTTACCCCTTCCCTGGTATCGCTGGGAGGAGTTTTCGACTTTGGGCCTAAATGCTCTTTTTGTTCCTGGCCGCTTCTGGCCCCTCCTCCGAGCGATCCCAGCTTCTGCTTCCATGACCGAGTCGCACAACTCCTTTCATCTGTGCAGCATAGTGTGCAGGCTGCTGTCTTTATGTCTGCAAGGAAGCATAATTTTGTTACGGGTACTGCTTGTCATAGTTGTTCCGGCCACCCCAAAGCAAATTATCTCCAGATAGGAGTATATGTTTTAAAGATTTAATATTTTCATGTCTTTTCACAATGATCAAATAGCCCAGTGGGCTTAGGCATATGAGTAATATAGAATTTACTTCAACATTAAATTTGAATTAATTTTATATATGACCTTGGTTTCCACCATACCCCCTTTTAGAGCACTAACAGTGCTGTCCAGCTTCTCATGTTCTATGATTAAGTCCTTCATTTTTTAATGCTTTTCTAATCTTATTTCATTGGTACATGTTTTGTTGCATGTATGATTATGTGTATGTATGTGTGTCTGTTCGCATATGTATGTGTATGTTTGTGTATATATGTATGTTTGTATATATTATATATGTGTGTGTATGTATATATGTGTAAATTGAAGGCCCTTTCCCCGGGCAGAATATTTAGGGGCGACAATGGGGTAAAGGAATCCTAGTCCTGAGGGTGAAAATCAGGAACGTCTGAGCTCAGACTCTGACCTTTTACTTTGGAAGATCTGGATCGAGATTATTACTTGGGTCCTGATTGGGATTCGGGGATCCTTCCGATAGAGATCTCCCAACTGCCCCTTTACAGGACCTCTCTGGGGAAGCCCCTATAAATGAGGAAGTTGAGGAGAATCTCCTGGATCCTGCTGGTAATCCTATATTTATTCTTAACTCTCGCTCTTGAGTGGTCTCTTCATCCTCATCTATCCGGGATCCTACAGAGACGCCTTTGTAGGACTTCCCTTCCCAAAGCATAGACTCAATCACTCCTGAGTTTGTCTCTATATTGATATTCTTTTATCCAGAAAACGTAAGGACCCTAGAAGGAGCATGGAGAGATCGCTTTGGCCCAAAATTTACTTTTCTGTTGACGCTCTTCTCTCAGGCTCCTCCTTTGATCCATCTTATGATAGAGACTGGGCCTCTAGAACCTTTTATCCAATATCTATGCTAATGTTTTCTTTCTAGCAAGAGACGTAAAGCTGCGCTCTGGTACGTTGCCTCCAATTTGGCTGTTCTGGCAACTGTGAAGCAGACTCTCAATCCAAGACCTGTTGTTAGGAGATTCTTTCTTTTCTCACCAGTATGAGACATTATGTGTCGACTTCTCTTCTATAGACAAATTCAGGCCTCCCTTCGGTAGGTATTCCAACCTAGGTGTTTTTTTGCCAGGGCTGGCAAAATTAGTAAGGGAGATGTGGTGTATTGGTTAGTTCCATTATTAGCCAAGCAGGTGATTGTGGGTTTGTACCCAGGTAAGCTCCTCTTTTTCTCACCAGGTAAGCTCCTGTTTTCTCATCTGGCATGTGCTTCTGTCTGACCACCAAGACTTCAGCCAATGCCAACTCATGGGCCTCAACCAGCTACAGTGAACCTCGGTTTACATTCTGACTGGGTTACTTGAGCAACCTGTTTCTTGTTTCTTTTCTGCAAAATCCTTCTATTCCTTTAGACAACTCAGCGCTGGCAGTTTTCTACCTCCATTCGGTCTCAGCTCCCCTCCCTAGTGTTTCTCTAAATTCTAATACCAGCGGTGGCTGGATTCCGGGCTCGTGTTTTTTTCATCTCTTGATTTACCTGGACTACAATCTTCTCTTGGCACATGCCTAGGACCTGTTGTTGTCTCAACCATGTGACTTCCCCTCTCTCCTCACCTCACTTCTAAAGGCTTTTTCGTATAGTATTCGTCTTGTATTCTCAGGATCCAGAAATGTTGGCCCTTAGAGCACCTGAATAACCTAGTCTTACAGATTTTAGGGGATACTGATCTTCAAAGACCTTTTGCTTGAGTCTTCCATACTATTGTGTGAACCTGGACCCAAGGTACTAGTAGGATTCTGTTAATTCACTCTGGGAAGTCTGGGTTCATTGGTGTGTGGGAAGGGACGTTGATCCCTTTCGGCCCATCCTTCTATGAGAGTGTGTTTTCTCACTTTTCTCAAAGAAATACTCCCTGTTTTTTCGATCTATTCTGCTCTGCCCTTTCTGTGGGTCGTCTTCCCTTTGGGGGTGTCCCCGTGGGTAGATATAGTTTAGTCTGCCTTTTCCGGACTTTAAGTTTCTGAACCCTCCTAAACCTAGCCTTTTCAGCTTTTAGCAACCTTGTCCATGCTCCTTGGCCTGGTTTCATCTTGGTGAGTTCCTGACTTGAGGACTCTGGATGTCCATTCTACATCTTTTCTTCGGAAGGCACCTCTTCTCTATTTCTCACAGATCCTCATCGCTCCCTCTAAGCTTTGGTTTTATCCCATTTTTCAGATATTGCATTTTTTGCATATTTGTGTAGCCCTTGGGCTTACAGTTGAACTTTCTAGGCTAAAGACCGTTGTGGCTCTTCGTCAGGTCCTCTTTCTTGGATCAAAGGGTTCATGCCTGAGGCAGGAGTTTCCTCTCATGCTTCTTTGGTGGGCTGTAGCCTTCAGGTTTTGTTGGCCACGACTTCGAGCTTTGTATTTTCTTAAATCTGCTCCTCATGCATTCCTTTCTGTCCTTTCAGAAATATGAAGCCTCCTGTCTTGCCATAAAATTCAGATTATTTTAACCTTGGTGCCTAAATAATTTAGATTTTATTAAAGACAGAAGGTGAATATAAATACATATATATATACATATATTTTTATATGTTGTTGTGTATCTATTGTATTAACCTTAGTTAATCCTTGTTCTCCTTAGGTTGTTTTCTGTTATAGTAGCAGTATTACTACTCCTTTTCTGTTTATTTTCAGCTTAGCGGACCTTTAATCACTTGGAATTGTGATACCTGCATTCACTTCTTCTTCATGGAATCTCCATGTTCGTCCTCTTTCAAGTTTTCTAGTGATGGGCTTTCCTTTTTCTGTTACGGCAGTGAAAAGAGGAAGTTATTTACTGTGGTTAAGTGGTTATATTGTCTGCTGTCTGCTGATTGGATGTTTTTTTTTTGTTACTATGTTGTTGTTTTTTCTTTGCTGCTGTTTGGAAGTCAGTAAAGATTAATGCAAAATATTCGCTTCCTGCCTTTAATAAAATCTAGATTATTTAGGCACCAGCAGGATAGGAAACTGCTTAAAAATAAATATATTAAACAAAAGTACTACTCTTACAAGGGACTTATACTGGGTCTATATGGCACCAGAATAGTTTATACAGGATTGTCAGTTTCATATAAGGGACAATTACCTTATGCTTATCTTATATATATATATATATATATATATATATATATATATATAATACCAAATGAGAAAGGCACTCTCCAGATTTAACAAGGGTAACTTTTGAATCCCTTAATGTGATGTTTCGGGGTGTTATCCCCGTTTTCAAACAGACAATAATGACCAAACAAATAACAAAACCGTAAATACCCACTCATCTCTAAAATCTACAGGCACCAAGTGAATTACAGAGGGCATGCGGCACGGAACGCATGTCATCAGGCGGCATCCGTGTCCTAGCAACCAACTAACAACAAATAGCCTACTCGCTGATCAAAACGATACCCGGTACAAACATAACAATAGAAATAAAAACAATACTGTAACAATATACATACAACTGGTCAAGCAATGTATTTACTAATCATCAGAGGATATCAACTATACTAACTTTATTATCCATCAAAAAGACAAACCCTCCTAACTGGCTAGATCGATGCATTAAGCAACGATACTGAACGGACTCTGCTTGTATCCGCTGTATAGACCTCTTTACAGACATAGACCATTTCACCTATGTCGTAGACGGAGGTACAGCCCATCACTATGCCACACTAACAAAACATATAAGACTAAACAAGGCATACACATGAGAGAACTAAGTGTGAAAAAATAAGCCTTTGCAATAAATTAGCCAAAAATATAGGTGGTGGTAGATTTCACAAACTTATCTTCACCAGCTAAACAAGATAAGTATTAATGCACAAAGTTACATTTTTATTAATACTAAGATGTATTATCTGATTTCATCTCAGCACTTACTTCAGAACTTCAAGCTCAGATAGACAAACTCCACTAATATCTCTTAAAATATGACACCACCAAAATAGAAAATTATGAAAACACATTAAAGGGCCATGAGACCCAAAAATCTTATTTCATGATTCAACCACAGCATACAATTTTAAACAACTTTCCAATTTACTGCTATTATCTAATTTGCTTTGTTTTCTTTGTATCCTTTGTTGAAAAGGATACCATAGGTAGGCTCAGGAGCTGGAAACTAGCTGCTGATTGGAGGCCGCACACATATGCCTCTTGTCATTGGTTTATCAATGTTTTCATCTAATTCCCAGTAATGCATTGCTGCACCATCAATAAAGGACACCAAGAGAATAAAGCAAAATTGATAATAGAGGTAAATTGGAATTTTGTTTAAAATGACATACTTTTTTCGGTTGTATGTCCCTTTAAACATTGAGAGATGCATGAAACTGGTTCTGAATATCAGAGAAGCATTTTCCAATGAATAATGCAGCTTTATTTTGTCATTACTTGTTTTTCTTTTCTGTGATTTCCCTGTCTCCCACAACAAAAACAAACCATGCACAACTTCTTACATATATATGGTGAATGAACGTGCACTGTTGACCACACATGGGCAATAGGAGAAAGAGAGGGAGGAGCACCTAGGGTTGCCACCCGTCCCTTAAAATACAGAACACTTATAAGTTACACATGCTGCAGGGTATGCAGGGAGTAATATGACTAGTGCTGTCCAGAAACACAATACATGTTCCCCCATGCACACCCTGCAACATGTGTAACTCATAAGTGTCCAGGAAAACATAGCTGAGGTGGCAACCCTAGGAGCACCCCTCTTTGTATTGTTCTTGTGTAGTCACTCAAATTAGTGTCTTACCAAGGAATAACTCAGAGAACAGAGATCTGCATCTAGTCACTAACCGTTTATTGTCCTAACTGAACTTGTTACCATATATGGTAGAAACACCAACAGCCAATCAACATTCTGTATGCAAATAGACAAACAAATCACATGACATGTTAATAACATCACATCTCCCTTTTTATGAAATTTTAGAATATCACATTTATATTTTATATTATAGGTCCAGAATGTTTCTAGGTTTTACCATATGACCAGAACGTGTGAATTGAAAACCTGCTGTGCATGTTTCAGCGTTGTCAGTGTCTTCTTTCAGTTGTTCTGGGATTGCAGGTGTATTTGTGGTTGTGCTTGGGATCTCAAGGGTTGGCTCATGTGCTTCTCGTTGCGGTTCTTTAGTTTCCATCAGGTGTCGTCGGTTGCGACGGAGAACTTGATCATCGCTGGTGCGGATGAGGTAAGATCTTTGTTTGTCTGCAGGCTGCAGAATAGTGGCAGGCACCCATTGGCCACTGGCTTGCTGAAAATGAATAGTAGTTTCTTGTGTCAATGTGGACAAAGGCTGTGCAGTGCGATTATAGTAATGTCGTTGTTTAGCTTGTTTATGTTCTCTTTTGGCACGCACACATTTTTGATCAACTACCCGAGGCTGCAGTTGTTCGCCAGTTGTAGGCAGGATAGAACGTAGACATCTACTCATGAGCAATTGTGAGGGAGACTTGAATCCATCCACAGGGGTATTCCTGTGTTCCAGCAGGCTGAGGTACGGGTCCTTTCCTTCATCTTTTGCTTTGTTTAGTATGGGCTTTGTTGTTTGCACTGTCTTTTCTGCAAGACCATTGCTTTGTTGATGGTGGGGACTGGACGTTACATGTGCAAAGTACCAATGAACTGCAACGTTTTCTAAGTCACCTGATTTATATTGCGGACCATTATCTGAAATTACTTTTTCAGGTATACCATGTCTTGCAAAAATAGCATTTAGCTTGCGGATTATTGTCGCTGATGTGATTGAGTGTAGTCTTGCCAATTAAAAAAATCTGCTGTAGTAATCAACAGTGATTAAGTAGTCCTGACCATTCCACATAAAAAGATCTGTTGCAATGATTTGCCATGGACGCTCTGGAATCTGATGAGAGATCATGGGCTCTTTAGGTTTAGACTTTCGGCGTTCTAGGCAGGTAGGGCATTTTTCGACCATATCCTCAACAACAATCTTTCTGCCATAGACATACGTGTGAAAACGTTTGCATCCAAACACCACAGCATATAACTCCTTCTCAATTTGAGCATAGTTTTCTTCTGTTGGTGTGAGAGATTTAGAAGCATAGGCAATTGGCTTACCTTCTTGGAGCAATACAGCACCTAGGTCACTCTTTGACGCATCAACCTGCAGGCAGAGCTCTTTGCTAGGATCGTAGTAACATAGAATGGGACCAGGTACCTTTGTAATCAGCTCTTTCATTTTATCAAATGCTTTTTCGTGAGTTTTGTCCCATACAAACTGATTTGTCTGTTCCAGAAGCTGCCTCAATGGCGCATTAATCATTAACCATACCTAGGATGGTCTCTAGCTCTGACTTGTTCTTGGGAGGATGCATATCTTTTATGGCGTTGATCTTCTCTGGATCAGGTTTGATGCCTTCACGTGTTAGCTTGTGCCCAAAATAACTGACCTCTGAGACTCATATCACACTTTTCTCTGGGTTAAGGCGTACTCCTTTTTCACGGGTTCTCTTGAATACGGCGTGCAAGTTTGCATTATGTTCCTCTTTTGTTTTTCCAAACACGAGTATGTCGTCAACAATGGCTGTTACCCCCTCAAGCCCTTCATAAGTCTCATCAATCTTACTCTGAAATTCGTCTTGAGCTGAAATCAGTCCAAAGGGTAAATGGAGAAATCTGTATATTTCCGGCCACTGTATTAAATGTTGTTAGCTTGGATGATTCTTTTGAGAGTTTGATGCCCAATATCCAGATTTTGCATCCAATACACTGAAGAATTGTGCTCCAGCAAGTTTTGGGGTGATGTCATCTAAAGTTGGAAGAGGGTAATGTTGCCTCTTGATTGCTTTATTCAAGTCTCTGGGATCTAAACAAACCCTAAGTTTTCCAGTGCGGGGTTTTTCCACAACTACCCAGTCAGTGGGTTCAAGCACTTTGACAATAATCCCTGATTTTTACATATTGTCTAGCTCCTCCTTGAGGTGACTACGCAGCATGAATGGAATTCTCCTGGGTGGGTATACAACAGGGACGACTGTGGGGTGTAGGTGTATAGTGCATTCACCTGGAAACTGTCCAATGCCTTGAAAAACATCAGAACATTCTTGTATTATAGCACAGGGTTTATCTACATCTGCGCACACTGAGAAGTAAAGCTTAATTAACCCCATGTCTCAAACCAAGTATAGGTGGGGCGTGTGTGTTGACAATGTAGAATTCAACCATAGCCTGTAAGACGTCGTGCTGTGGGCTTCAGTGCTACAGTACTAAAGAGATTTTTACATCTGTTGGTAGGAATTATATTTACCTGAGCACCAGTATCTAATTTAGATTTTACTTAATCTGCTTGTGCACCTAACTCAATTTCTGCGAAAGCCTGTTCACATTCTTTGTCTTTGTGCTCTTTGTTAACTGCATCAATAAACAGTTCATCCAGCTCTTCAATATTTGTGTTTTGAACTGTATGTACAGTTTTACGTGTATCTGGCGGCCTTGACTTACATGTCTTTGCAAAGTGGTTACATTTATTGCTTATTTTGCACTGACGTTTTGCAGGGCACGTGTCTTCCTGGCTGTGTTGAAGAGCACAACGACTGCATAGCCTTTCTTTAGTGATGCTTTTGTCACTTCCTTTCACAGTTGTCCAATGCTTTTGCTGGGCTGATGCTGTTTTTTTACTAAACACTGCATGAGCTGACTGGCTCTCGGTTGCCATTGCACGTGAGTTTATTGTCTTAAGCTGCTCTTGTGCAATTTCATGCAACCGTGCTATGTCAATAGCTTTTTCAAGTGTCAGATCAGCACCCTGATTAAGTAATTTCTCTCTGACTTTTGGAGAATTAGTTGCAAAAATAATGTGGTCTCGTACCATCTCATCACTGTTAACATATCCACAAGCAATTTAAGTTCTGTTACAAAATGTTTAAATGTCTCATGTTCCCCCTGCATTTTTTCATGAAAATTGTATCTTGCAAAGATTGGATTAGCTTTGGGCATAACATATTCCTCAAATTTGTCATAATAAGACTTTTTAGACACCTCAAATGTTAATGTCCAAGTACTATAAACATCTCTCCCTTTTTCACCTACCCAGAGAAGCAAGTAGCTGCACAAGGTTTCCTCAGGCTTGCCACAGAGAGGGCCAGAGAATATGAGCTGTACATGCTGGTGAAATCTCCTCCATGCATCTGGTAAATTATTTGAGTCCCAATCCATCTGTGGCTTAGGCACACCTGATAAATCCATTTTGCAGAAAGAAACCAGCTTCTGACACCATGTATTGTTCTTGTGTAGTCACTTACGCCTAGATTTAGAGTTCTGCGTTAGCCGTCAAAAGCAGCGTTAAGGGGTCCTAACGCTGGTTTTGGCCGGCCGCTGGTATTTAGAATCAGGCAGGAATGGGTCTAACACTCACTTTCAAGCTGCGACTTTTCTATACCGCAGATCCCCTTACGCCAATTGCGTATCCTATCTTTTCAATGGGATCTGCCTAACGCTGGTATTTAGAGTCTTGGCTGAAGTGAGCGGTAGACCCTCTACCGACAAGACTCCAGCGCAGAAAAAAGTCAGTAGTTAAGAGCTTTCTGGGCTAACACCGGTTTCTAAAGCTCTTAACTACTGTGCTCTAAAGTACACTAACACCCATAAACTACCTATGTACCCCTAAACCGAGGCCCCCCACATCGCCGCCACTATAATAAATATTTTTAACCCCTAATCTGCCGACCGCACATCGCCGCCACCTACATTATCCCTATAAACCCTTAATCTGCTGCCCCTAACATCGCCGACACCTACATAATATTTATTAACCCCAAATCTGCCCCCTCCAACGTCGCCGCTACCTACCTACACTTATTAACCCCTAATCTGCCGACCGGACCTCGCCGCTACTCTAATAAATGTATTACCCCTAAACTGCCGCACTCCCGCCTTGCATACCCTATAATAAATAGTATTAACCCCTAATCTGCCCTCCCTACCATCGCCGCCACCTAACTTCAAGTATTAAACCCTAATCTGCCGACCGGACCTCGCCGCAACTCTAATAAATGTATTAACCCCTAAAGCTAAGTCTAACCCTAACCCTAACACCCCCCTAAATTAAATATAATTTTAATCTAACAAAATAAATTAAATATTATTAACTAAAGTATTCCTATTTAAAACTAAATACTTACCTGTAAAATAAACCCTAATATAGCTACAATATAACAAATAATTATATAGTAGCTATTTTAGGATTTATTCCAATCGGAATTCGAGGGACACCATCTTGGATGACGTCATTTAACGGAACCTTCATTCGGCGAGTAGGCGTCGGGGAAGAAGGATGGATCCGCGTCGGCTGGAAGAAGATGGCTCTGCTCCGCTCCAGATGGATGAAGATAGAAGATGCCGCTTGGATGAAGATGTCTGCCGGTCCGGATGTCCTCTTCTGCCCGGATAGGATGAAGACTTCTACCGCTCCGGATGTCCTCTTTTGGTCCATCGGTGCCCGGCTGGGTGAACACGACTCAAGGTAGGGAGATCTTCAGGGGGGTAGTGTTAGGTTTATTTAAGGGGGGTTTGGGTTAGAGTAGGGGTATGTGGGTGGTGGGTTGTAATGTTGGGGGTGGTATTGTGTTTTTTTTTTACAGGCAAAAGAGCTGATTACTTTGGGGCATGCCCTGCAAAAAGCCCTTTAAAGGGCTGGTAAAAGAGCTGGTTACTTTTTAATTTAGAATAGGGTAGGGACCTTTATTATTTTGGGGGGCTTTTTTATTTTATTAGGGGGCTTAGAGTAGGTGTAATTAGCCTAATATTCTTGTAATCTTTTTTTTATTTTTTGTAATTTAGTGTTTGTTTGTTTTTTAAATTTAGTTTAGTTTATTTAATTGTATTTAATTGTAGGTACTTGTAGTTAATTTATTTAATTTATTTATTGATAGTGTAGTGTTAGGTTTAATTGTAACTTAGGTTAGGATTTATTTTACAGGTAATTTTGTAATTATTTTAACTAGGTAGTTATTAAATAGTTAATAACTATTTAATAGCTATTGTACCTAGTTAAAATAAATACAAAGTTACCTGTAAAATAAATATAAATCCTAAAATAGCTACAATATAATTATTCGTTATATTGTAGCTATATTAGGGTTTATTTTACAGATAAGTATTTAGTTTTAAATAGGAATACTTTAGTTAATAATATTTAATTTATTTTGTTAGATTAAAATTATATTTAATTTAGGGGGCTGTTAAGGTTAGGGTTAGACTTAGCTTTAGGGGTTAATACATTTATTAGAGTTGCGGCGAGTTCCGGTCGGCAGATTAGGGGTTAATACTTGAAGTTAGGTGGTGGTGATGTTAGGGAGGGCAGATTAGGGGTGGGTTTGCGAGGTGGGAGTGTGGCGGTTTAGGGGTTAATAACTTTATTAGAGTAGCGGCGAGGTCCGGTCAGCAGATTTGGGGTTAATAAGTGTAGGTAAGGTAGCAGCGACGTTGGGGGGGCAGATTAGGGGTTAATAAATATAATATAGGGGTCGACGATGTTAGGGGCAGCAGATTAAGGGTACATAGGTATAATGTAGGTTGCGGCGGTGTACGGAGCGGCAGATTAGGGGTTAATAATATAATGCAGGTGTCAGCGATAGCAGGGGCGGCAGATTAGAGGTTAATAAGTGTAAGGTTAGGGGTGTTTAGACTCGGGGTTCATGTTAGGGTGTTAGGTTTAGACTTAGAAAGTGTTTCCCTATAGGAAACAATGGGGCTGCGTTGGGAGCTGAACGCTGCTTTTTTGCAGGTGTTTTTTTTTCATCCCAAACTGCCCCATTGTTTCCTATGGGGGAATCGTGCACGAGCACGTTTTAGCTGCTTACCGCTACCATAAGCAACGCTGGTATTGAGGGTTGAAGTGGCTGTACATTAGGCTCAACGCACCCTTTTTGGAGCCTAACGCAGCCCTTCAGACAACTCTAAATACCAGCGTTGTCTTAAGGGTGCGTTGGGAAAAAAAGCGGCGTTAGCTACGCGGGTCTTTACCGACAAAACTGTAAAGGCTGTGACACACTGCAAGTGGAGCGGTGCGCAGCGTGTAGATGCAGCTGTGCGCGCTCAGTGTGTCCTGCCTTTTCATCTCTGAGCACTCTGCTGCGTCAGGTCGCGTAGCTGAGCACTCAGAGATGAAATAATTGAACTTTAGAAGCGATGCGACGCGGTGCAAAGCAGCTGCATCGCCTCGCGCTGCATTGCTTGCAGTGTGTCACAGCCTTAAATCTAGGCCTTAGTGTCTTACCAAGGAATAACTCAGAGAACAGAGATCTGCATCTAGTCACTAACTGTTTATCCTAACTGAACATATTAACATATATGGTAGAAACACCAACAGCCAATCAACATTCTGTATGCAAATTGACAAACACATCACATGACATGTTAATGACATTACACTCTTGTCTTCCTTTAAGAGCTGATTATGCTCTGATGATTTATTACAATGTATTAAACAGGGTTCTTTTTTAAACAACTAGTCCCAAATTATTCTTAATAATCACTCAAAAATGTAATTATATATATATATATATATTCATATGCTTGTAGTTATACGCCACATTTATTAATTATTGAAATGTTTCCTTTTATAAGAAGTAGAAGTGTCTGATTCTGGCAGTTTTCCTTCCAAATACTTGTAGTCATGTATTGTAGTCAAAAAAATGTGTAGTTATATATTGTAGTCATTAAATTTGTATTCATGTATTGTAGTCAAAAAATGTGTAGTTATGTATTGTAGTCATTAAATTGAGCTCTAACAGACACATTTTCTATCACGTCTTTAAAAAGAACAATTAATATTTTCAACATTATTGTTGCATAAGTCAGCTATAAATGTTTATTGCAAATGTTTATTACAATATTTTATTTTCGTTAATTAATTTTACATTATTATTATACTTTGCGTTTCCCTTCTCTGTTTATCCAAATTAAAAATCCTGGCCATTTTCTAAGTTCATATAACTGGCATCAAGAAAACAAACAAAAACAAAAACATTTGATTGAACAAAAGAAAAAAAAATATTGACCAAAAAATAATATTGACTAAAAAGTTATGCAACAGGAAACTGTGACAATTAAGCCTTTCCATCCAACCATCACTATGGAGAGGGTGTGGGCATGAAGGGGTTAATAGCACACAGCCACTGGTTTTCCATTAAACCTATAACTCTATAAAGGACCTAAAGGGACAACAAATTAACCCCCAAATCCTGCTTACAC